>NC_073639.1:36392045-36695075 GCF_029407905.1 Bubalus kerabau | reverse complement strand
TAAATAACACTCCCTATGCATGCTGTTTCTAGAAGAGGGAATCCAAAAAGTGTTCTTTTGAACACTGAGAATTTAATTCATATTCATGAATCCTCAAAAATTACTTCTAGGTTATTAAGATTGATTGAGCTTGATCCTCCCAAAGATGAGGAGCATACCTTCTAATTACTGAGACATTCAGTTATAAAAGAATGTCATTTAACTATCCATTTCCATATATTTCTTAATTTTTATCTGTCAATATGTAGTTATTGACTTTTATCTATCAGAGCTGATTCTGGAATTATCTATTCACAATATATTCATATAATGTCTACCCATAACTACTCTATGGTAGAGTAGTAACTACTCTACTCATAACTACTACAACTCTTATCCTGTTTCTTTTTCTTTTACTCCCTTTGCAATTATGACTCTCAGACAGGGACATGGCTACTACCACATTGAACCAGAGAAAGACATGCTGTGAGGTCATTTCCTTCCAGTGGGAAGCAATGGAAAGCATACAGGTCCACTTCAAGTGAACTTCAGAAGGGAAAGGAAGACAGAAACAGAGCTAGGAAACAAGATGCCAGCAGTCTTTTCTTGCAGCCTTGTGAATCACCCTTGGGTAGCACGTATGGAACTAAGCAACATCTAGATAAAAATCATGAGGCATCTGTGGACATTGAAGCTACGGGCCTGTTTCTCAAACACCTTTTGTGTTGTACACCCCTTGAAGAAGTCCAACAAACCTAGACGGAAGTGGACAGATGAATTGGAAGCTGTGTTTTTGGTTCCTGTAGTCTGCAGTGGGGTGAGGATTATTGGTGGTTGAAGGTCCCGCTTCTTTGGTGACAAAATGAGGAAATGCTAAAATGATAATGGATCAGTGGAGGATCGATGTAACGACGAAATCCAGTTTCAACAAAGACAATTTAAAAGACAAGGACTTCCCCCAAATAAATAGGCTTCTAGAATTATGCAGTGCAGCAGGGGATGTCTAAAGGGGACCCCAGAAGCAAAGATGATCTTAAATAGAAAGCAACATATTGAAAATCAGATTGTATGCGGGTCTCCTTCCTCCCAGCTTTCCTTGTGGTTCAGTGGTAAGAATCCATCTGCCAATAAAGTAGAAACGTGTTTGATTCCTGGCTCAGGAAGATCCCCTGGAGAAGGAATTGGCAACTCACTCCAGTATTCTTGCCTGAGAAATCCCTTTGGCAGGCTACAGCCCATGGGGTCACAAGAGTTGGACATGACTTAGTGACTAAACAATTCCTTCCTCCATAAAATTATGAGAACTCCATCTACCTGAACACCATTTAACAGAAGAACATGGGGAAGCTGAGACTGTGTATCTTTACGTTTATATTCAACACAATGCTCTGAAATAATAAATAAATGCTCTGAAATAATAATAAATGAAATAAAATATGACAAATAATTTAATATACTTTTTCACGTATAAATATGGATCAGTTTTTATCTTGACAATTTCACTCAAGTCCAAGACATTTCAGAATGAAGGCTGTAACTAAAATAAATTTGCAAACTGAAAGAGGTCAAAATACTGGCACATTTAAGAAGGCTCTTTCCCTCCTCAGTCACTGCTACTCAGTTATGTAGGGATCATGAGAAATGTTAAAGAAATTGTAGAAATGACTGGAGATAACTTTCTTTTCTCACCTAAATGATAGTAGATGTAAATTTGTGATCTCACATATATTAATAAATAATATATGTGAAAAGTTTGGAGTTCTGTGCATTTGGTACAAGATAAAGGAAGAATTTTTTTTATTTGAAAAATTTGTTTCAAAAAAATTCTAAAAGCCAAATTAATATATTTCCATTGCAAAAAATTTAGAAATACAGAAATTCACACAGTGGTGGTGACTTAGTTGCTAAGTCATGTCTGACTCTTGCGATCCCAGGAACTGTGGCTTGTCAGGCTCCTCTGTCCATGGGGTTTCCCAGGCAAGAAAACTGGAGTGGGGTGCCATTTCCTTCTTTAGAGGGTCTCCCTGACCCAGCAATCAAACCTAGATCTTTTGCATTGCAGGCAGATTCTTTACTGATTGAACCACCAGGAAAGCCACAAAACTTCACATATGAGAAAATAATCAATGGATACATTGTGTTGTAATCTTATTTGGAATTGTGTGGATGAGGGAGAATACTATATTTTAGTTAATTTAATAATTAGAGCCACAAAATTGCTGTCACTATTTTTTAGCTTTTCTTTATTCATATTTCAGGTAAATTTAGGCTCTTTTTACACAAGCCAATAATCTGTTTTGAGCTATTTTTAAGACTTTCTTTGTGTCTTTGAAAGTGCTTTTTGAGTATGAAAATGTATCCTCATCTCCATTCAGCTTAGCTTCTCTGTGATGAGTTAGTGCTGGATCTGCAGGTATTTCTATAACGATGAAGGCATAAGAGTCATCACCTTCAGAGGAGGAGACTGGTTCTGTAGGCCATTCAGCTCCTTATTGGAAGAGCTAGAGCCACAGCTGCCGTCTCCTGACCACCTGTCTGTGCCCTTTTCAGCACACAGTTCATTCAACAAGTTCATGAAATATACTTTTCAAGCCCAACCTAAGTTAGAACTTTCGGTTTAGAAGGATGAGCCATTCTTATCTCTGATGATGCCTGAGAAAATCTATCATCTCTGCTGTCGACTTCTGATGACAAGAGAAATCTGCTCTAAATTAAACCAAATACACTGGTATGCATGCTTCTTTGAAAGGTCAAGCTGATCTCAGCAAAGCTCCCAGTAGAGATAAACCAGAGGACAACACTTTATGTCCTCATTTCCTTAAACCGGGCCGGGCAGATAGTATAAGAGGCTTTGTTCGTAGCTGAGAGATTGTCCCAAGGGAAGGTTCCTCCCTCAAACGTTCTTTTTCTCTATCTTCTCCAATTCTTTCTTCCTCTGCTCTCTTCCTAGACCCTCCACACCACTGCAGTCAAATATCTTACTTTCATTAGAGATTATTACATGTCTCTATACTAACAGAGAGGAGGGCACAGCAACCCACTCCAGTGTTCTTGTCTGACAATCCCATGGACAGAAGAGCCTAGTGGGCTACAGTCCATAGGGTCACAAAGAGTCATACATGACTGAAGTGACTTAACACACGTACTAACAGAAGAAACTCTAAAATTCCAAAATGGTTCCTCCAATAGAAACATGCGGGTTTCAGATATCTTAATTCAACCCTCTGTACAGAAATAAGTAGTTTTCAAGTATAGACTTAAATATGGAAAGATTAAACAGATTATTTTTACTGGTATTTATTAAACTGTGTATTTTCCTGCATATGCATGTAATACACATGTGAACATTTTCACATAATTTCTTAGTTAATGTAACAAGTACCATAATGTATTGTTCTAATTAGAGGCTGAAAAATGGCTAATGATATGTATGTCCGTATTAAAAGACCATCTTTTCCATAGAAAAGTGATGAGAGGTTAACAGTAGATCCTGTCTCGGTGTTTTGGTTGTCTTTCTGAATAAATGGTATGCATTGATGTTTCTTTTCACTGCCTTCATAGTCCAAGCGCAAGGTAGCAGCAGCACCATTAGCTGTTAATTTTATTCTGAATATCATCACACATGTAGTTCAATAAGCATATAAAGGGTAATTTTCTGGTCCTTAAATACAATATTTTCTTTAAAAAAAATCCCGTCATTGTTCTTTACTAAAATGCTCTAAACATTCAAATGAAATAAAATAAAACAGTACTTTGATGTCATTTCCATGTATAAATTTACTTCAATTTTTGCCTTGAGAAATTTTAAATTAATATAGATTTAACTTATTAGTTATGCAAAAGCATTTTAATTGGCATGAAAGTTTCCCTGGTCATATTATATATATATATATATATATATATATATACACATAAAACAACAGTGAAAATAATAGCAAGGGAGAGCAACAAACTCAAAACAACTTGAGCAAAAAGAAAAAAGAAACAAGAGAAAAAAAAAACAATTTATTCTTTGGCATAACTGGGCAAATCATCTTTAGCCTGACTAGACATGCAGACTTAAATAATGTCATCGGTATTCTATTAGCTTTCTTGGTGCTTAGCTCTGACCGTACGCTATCAGATTCAAGGCCAGTACAAATGGTCTTTCCAACAAAAACTCCACATTTTTCACTAGATGTTCTTGGCCTGTCTTGGCCCTTGTATTGGTCACTGTGTCCCTGGAAACAAGTTAAGGCACAGACTCAGAGTAAGAAAATAGTGTTACCAAAGAAAGAAATTTGGAGTACTATTACAAGAGGAAAGAAAGATGGATCATAGGAAGAAGACAATGCTGTTCATTCATTCATTTAATTACCATTTATTGTATGTCTAGTATGAGCAAGACACAAGTCTTGACACTGGGAACTAATCACTGGCAAGAACAAGGAAGCCCCTGGGTCCTCCAGACATTTTCATTTGTGTAAGAGGATGGACAGTAAGCAAGCATTCAAATAATAATAGACTAGATGCGGCTAAGGTCCATGAAGAAAAGAGACCAGAGAACAACAGACCACATTAAGTTCAAAAAAGTGGCAGAATTGTGGTGCTGGAAAAGACTCTTGAGAGTCCCTTGGACAGCAAGGAGATCAAACCAAGCAGTCCTAAAGGAAATCAACCCTGATTATTCATTGGAAGGACTGATGCTGATGCTGAAGCTGAAGCTTCAATACTCTGGCCACCTGATACAAAGGGCCGACTCACTGGAAAAGACCCTGCTTCTGGGAAAGACTGAGGGCAAGAGGAGAAGAGGGTGGCAGAGGATGAGATGGTTGGATGGCATCATCGACTCAGTGGACATGAGTTTGAGCATACTCCAGGGAGATTGTGAAGAACAGGGAAGACTAGCATGTTGCAGTTCATGAGGTCACAAAGAGTTGGACACCACTTAGGGACTGAACAATAAGTAATATTCAGAGAAGAATTCACAATGATACTAAATGTAGCGTCTACTACTACTTTTTCAGTTGTTAATTAAAATTACATTAATTCTAAAGTAGAAATATATTCTGCATGCATGCTAAGTTGCTTCAGTTGTGTCCAACTCTGTGAGCCTATGGACTGTAGCCCACCAGGCTCGTCTGTCCATGGGATTCTCCAGGCAAGAATACTAGAGTGGGTTGCCATGCCCTCCTCCAGGGAATCTTCCTGACCCAAGGATCAAACCCACATCTCTTATGTCTCCTGCATTGACAGACAGGGTCTTTACCAATAGTGCCACCTGGGAAGAAGAAATATGTTCTACTAAGCCTTCCTTGGTGGCTCAGGTGGTAAAGAATCTGCCTGCAGTGCAGGAGACCCAGATTCGATCCCTGGATCAGGAAGATCTCTGGGGGAAGGGAATGGGAACCCATTCCAGTATTCTTGCCTGGGAAAGCCCATGGGCAGACTACCTGGCAGGCTACAGTCCATGGAGTTGCAAAGAGTCAGACATGACTATGTGGCTAACAATTTCACTTTTCAAGCCTAAAACAAATCTTTGAATACATGTGATTTGTAGTAAATTATATAGATTTTACTTCATGTGTGTATATATATGTTTGAGTGAGATAGAATTTAATATGAGAGTCCATATAACAAAAATTTTATTATGAATTTTATTTCTTATTAGTGAGTTACTTGTAATAATCTATCTGTGGAGGCTAACTTGTCTTTGTTAGAGAATAATAAAACCACCTTTACATGTATCAACTCTGTGACTTGCACCAAAGTGCTCTCCCAAAGAAGTAAATTTTCAAAATGTTATTGGAGTTTAATTCCATTAAAAAGAAAAAAAAAATATATATATAGTAAATTCATTTGAAGACAAAAATAAAATATTTAAACAATATTGTAAGCTTTAATAAATTTACTTGGGTATTTTTTAATATTTTTGATTTGCTATAATGTTTCAAAAAAAATTAACCATGAAAATCCATATAACACTTAGAAAAGAATATATATTTTTCCTTTGCCTTCTTTTCCAATATGATTTTAAAGGGCACTTATACCTAGCACATAAAAGATGTTCAAAAAGTATTTGTTGAATGGCTGAATGAATAGGTAAATCATGGCCTCCAGTTAAATCATTCATGGAAAGATATCTTAAAGCTTCCATTGAAATGTTTTGTTTTTTTCTTTTTTTGTTTTCATTTCTCATCTTAAATACCCAAGTAGGTCAGATATTCAGCTTACTGCTGCTGCTGCTGCTGCTAAGTCACTTCAGTCGTGTCTGACTCTGTGCAACCCTATAGACGGCAGCCCACCAGGCTCCCCTGTACCTGGGATTCTCCAGGCAAGAACACTGGAGTGGGTTGCCATTTCCTTCTCCAGTGCATGAAAGTGAAAAGTGAAAGCAAAGTCGATCAGTTGTGTCCAACTCTTAGCGACTCCTTGGACTGCAGCCTACCAGGCTCCTGGTAGGATTTTCCAGGCAAGAGTACTGGAGTGGGTTGCCACTGCCTTCTCCGATTCGGCTTACTAAGGAGTAGGTAATGCAACAAATGATCAAAATGGCATCATAGAATGAGTTAAGAAAGTTTTATGATAATATTTTGCTCCTGGGATATTATTTTCATAGTGCCTTTTATGGGACTAAAGTACATTTTTGGTATTTTAATATTATGATTAATTAATATTTACTGAGAATTTACTATACTGTCCTCTGTCCTTTACACACATTAAAATATAAAATCTTCATAAAACTTTAAGAGATGAGGAAATCAAGTTACCCAGGGGCTAAATAACTTCACAACTCATTGGGTGAAGTCCAGTACAAACCTAGAGAGTAGGGCTTGAGAGTCAGTGATATTACCATTTTTTTAAATTCTGCCTCAATGTACCCAGTTTTTTAGGTAACTATAAAATAATATATAAAATATTGAATCTCACCCCCAAAAAAGTCCATATTTTCTTCCAGTGACAAAAAACCTTGACTTTACCCAAAAAAAGAAAAAAAAAGACTATAGGATTCCTACTGAGTATGATTAATCATCTTAGAACTCCATAATATTTTAATAAACTAAAAAAATCTAATAAGTATTATATAGACTCCAAAGTCAACATTTAGCACATATTTGGAAAACACAAGAGCTCTTTTCTTTTTCTCGGTAGAGCAAACAGGTAGAACTTAATAATTTTCATCTTATTTCCATAGCATTTTTAACTGGTTTCTGCAGAATACTGCTTGCTGTTCATAAGATTTAAAGGTAATGTTGCATGGTTGTCATAGACATAGTTAAATAAATGAATTAAGAAAGTTTTCTGATGGCAATGTTTTCCTGAACCTATAATATTTTATGGCTCTTTGTGGTCTGAGGTGAGATACCCTAGACTCTGAGATTTACACGTAGGTTTTGTTGTTGTTGTTGCTTAAGCTATTTCAAATGAGTCTCTTCTTTAGTAGAAAAGAACAGAGACTATGTAAGATGCTCTTTACACTAACTTAAAAATTTGATAAAATTTAAAATGTCTGTTGAGCACTATGCTAGAAGTTTTATACTCGCCCTGTTTCATCTGAGAAAGATTTAACTCAGAGCCCATTTCACAGATGAGGAAGTGGATACTTTTGCGAAGTTAGCAGCAAAGACACACAGTCTGCCACATTCACGCTTCAGAGCCCAAGTGTTGGATCTTTGAGCCCTACTGTCTTTCCAAATTTTTGAAGTAAAGGATAGAAGATTTTCATCACTGAATGATGACATGTTCTCAGATGTTGTTGAGTGAAACTAAAACAATATTTTCCCTGTGACTGGGTACAGAAGTTAAAATCAGTATCATTTATAGAGTGTTAAAAATTCAAGAACTAGCATGACTTGTATGTTCCTGTGAAACTAAGCTGTTGTTTAATCACTAAGTCACGTCTGACTCTTTTGCGATCCCATGGACTATAGCCCATCAGGCTCCTCTGTCCATGGGATTTCCCAGGCAAGAATATTGTAGTGGATTGCCATTTCCTTCTCTAGGAAATCCTCCCCACCCAGGGATCAAACCTGAGTCTCATGCTTTGCAGGTGGATTCTTTACCACTGAGCTACCAGGGAAGCCCATGAAACTAAGAGGTAGAAATAAACAGTAAAAATAGTAAGAACATAGACTTAATTAAAGAGAATGGCATTCCAATGTCAGCTCCCTAGGTAGTCAACTTGGTTAATATCTATGAGTCTTGACTTCCTTTTCCACAAGAAATGTAATTGAAATTGAAAGTCTCTCAGTCATGTCCGACTCTGCGACCCCATGGACTGTAGCTGTCCATGGAATTCTCCAGGCCAGAATGCTGGAATGGGTAGCCGTTCCCTCCTCCAGGGGATCTTCCTACCCAGGGATCAGACCTAGGTCTCCTGCATTGCAGGGGAATTCTTTACCATCTGAGCCACCAGGGAAGCATACCTATATGAAGGATTTCTTGAAAAACTTAAACTTATGTACATAGATTTCTGCTGCTAAGTCGCTTCAGTCGTGTCCAACTCTGTGCTACCCCATAGACGGCAGCCCACCAGGCTCCCCCATCTCTGGGACTCTCCAGGCAAGAACACTGGAGTGGGTTGCCATTTCCTTCTCCAGTGCATGGAAGTGAAAAGTGAAAGTGAAGTTGCTCAGTCGTGTCTGACTCTGTGTGACCCCACAGACGCCAGCCCACCAAGCTCCTCCATCCATGGGATTTTCCAGGCAAGAGTACTGGAGTGGGGTGCCATTGCCTTCTCTGGTACATAGATTAAATGAGTATATTGTGTACCAAGCAACAGTAAATACCCAATAAACATGATCGTCACTCATCCCTCTTTCCTTTCTTTGCTGTGTATCTTGAATCCTTGTATATAGAATTTCTAATTTTCTTGAACTCCAAAGACATTGTTTTAATGATTAGTTAAATGTACATCACATTTCAAGTAGGCAAAGCACCCAAGTTATTTTATATAATCCTCTAAAGCTATGGTGTAGGTATTATTCTCATTTGACAAAAAATAATATAAACCTTCAGTGTTAGTCACTCAGTCGTGTTTGATTCTTTGTGACCCCATGGACTGTAGCCCACCAGGCTCCTCTGTCCATGGAATTTCCAGGTAAGAATACGAGAGTGGGTTGCAGTTTCCTTCTCCAGGAAATCTTGTCAACCCAGGGATAGTCTCTTGCCATTGCAGGCAGCTTATTTACTGTCTGAGCCACTAGGGAAGTGTTTAATAGCATTATCTAAGGTTATTCACATGCAAAATAGGCTTGGATTTGTTAGGTAGTTAGAATAGGAAACAGGAGTCCAAAATGGTTGAGGCTAAAAGACAAGGAAGGGAAAAGCCCACAAAAATAGAACAAAGGAAGGTCAAAGGAAGGTCCAAGGACCGGAATGAGGACCTTAGGAGGAACAAACAGCACTCCTGGCTAGCCCAATTTACAGAGGGCAGTCCCACGGGGGAGGAAAAAAAAAAAAAAAAAAAACATATAAAAAGAGGAGCCAAAGGGCCAAGTCTCTCTCTCCTGCTCGTTCCCGTGTTCTCCCTCTCTTCTCTTCGCATCTTTGGGTCGCCATTCCCTCATGCCTCAAGGATGTATTTTCCTGACATTTTCTAAATAAAATTGAGCTGTAACATGGAGCTGTAACACTGATCTGTCTAAGAGCTATAACACGGTCTGTCCAAGAGCGGTGATGCGCCGAGGGCTTTAATGTCTGTCACTTCAAATCTCTGTTGTGATGAGACAAAACTGAGGAAATTACACTCACCTGACAGATTTAATAATTTTACAGTTTACAAAGCAGGCATTAATTTTAAAAATCTGTCATTTACTAGCAGATATCTTACATACAAAACATATGAAAGACACATGTTAAATTCTGATTTCTTATTTCAGTATTTCCTAATTGATGAGTTGATTATAATCTAATAAAAAATAAACATAAGAATAATATTAGGCTAGTATGGATTTCATTTATGTGTATTCCATTTTGTTTTATTCTCTGAAGCATCATTTTGTGGACAGCAAAATCTTTTATTACCAATTACCAATTTGTTTATGTAACTTGCTTATAAAATAGTCTTAGAAGTAAATGTTTACCTATTTATTTCTAAAGATATACTTACCTACAATGTGCTGATATTTATTATTACCATGCAAACTTTTCATTTCCCTAACCTCCTTTCATTTAAGTGTACTTTTTTTTTTTTTTTACTAAGAATAATCTTCCTTTGGTGATATAGTGATGAATAGTATTTTAACCCTTTCTTGGCTGGAAGAATATCATCCTTAAGTCAAAGATTATACAAGCATGATCTTACAATAAAAAGTCTTGAAGCGAATTTTCTGGAATAGTTAAGACGTTAAATAACACTTTTGTGTATTAAAACAAGCATTATTGTCTTATAATGCATTGTAAAGCAGCTAAGACAAAGTGGGTTTTTCATCATAATCCTAGTATAGGATTGAAATAGAGTTTAATTTACATGGACTATTAAACCTTTGACTATTAAACCTATTAAATTCTTCTGTTTATAATATTAACTTACTTGAATGTAGAAGAAATTCTCACTATGTTTCAAAATGCAATTATCCTACATGTCACTGTTTTTTATAGCTCAACTAGAATTAGTTTCATTGCTCTCTCCTTTAAAATGTATTTTTTTAATAGACAAGTTATATCATTATGACAACTTTTTCTCATAGATTTCCATCTCTTTAACAACATGATATTTCAAACATACTTGGTTAGTTACCTTGGGATTTATTTATATTATCTCTTTTTCCTTTTTATTCATCCAGATATAGTCTCTTTTTAAATTTTGAATGTTACCACATTATCCAAAAGTGAAACAAGCCTCCAATTCCACTGGCCACAAAGAGTAAAATGATAAAAACCTCTTGAAATGAAAACCTAACTAACTCCAGCATGGAAAAATATTTCAGTAATAATTTAGTTCATTCCTTGATTTATAAAAAACTTTACTTTGACCCAGAATTTTAAACTTCCAATACCTTGAAAAGGATCACTTTCTTATAGATGACATAAAATAATAAACATGCTTTCCACTTAGTCCTTGGGGGGTCTAAGTATACAGTGTATATGAAATAGTATATACTTCCTCAAATTATAGAATGCTTCTATACCATTGGCACGGGCTTCCTTCATAGCTAAATTAGTAAAGAATCTGCCTGCAATGCAGGAGACCCCAGTTTGATTCCTGGGTTGGGAAGATGTGCTTTAGAAGAGTACCCACTCCAGTATTCTTGGGCTTCCCTTGTGGCTCAGCTGGTAAAGACTGCCTGCAATGTGGGAGACCTGGATTCAATCCCTGGGTTGGGAAGATCCCCTGGAGAAGGGAAAGGCTACCCCCTCCAATATTCTGGCCTGGAGAATTCCATGTATAGTCCATGGGGTCGCAAAAAGTTGGACACAACTGAAGCAACTTTCACTTTCACACCATTGGCAGAGCCATGTATAGATTTTGATATAAAATAAATCCTATCTTAAGAAACATATCTCACATAGAAAAAGTAAAGCAAACAATATTGTGTTATTTTGGTGTTAATTTTAATTAGCAGTATGAACTTATATAGACATTTCTCATTACTGTTATAATGCTTGCGGGTTATTGGGTTATTCTTCAGCAGTCACGTGTACATCTCACCCCTAAGTTTTCTGTAACCTCTTGAAAAACAGAGGACAGCTTTTCCATATTTACTGGATCCTTTTATTCCCACCACAATTCTTTGCACTTTGAAACCACATCTTATTTAATACCTATAACTACATTTAACACAGATACTATTATTGTCCCCACTTTACAAATGAATAAATTGATGCCTTTCTTAGGCTAAGTCACTTGAACAAGCTTGTAAATAGCAAAATGAAGACTTGGACTCAAATTTATCTGATTTCAAAGCCAGTCTTATTTTCCTTCTTTATCACAATACTTTTCACATACTTCCCAATATTGTCAATGGATCACAGAAAATCAGAGCCATACTTACTTTCTCTTCTAGTATCAGGGAACTTGTTAGTCTAAAAATGCAACTATAGAGTCTGAGGTTATTCTTCCTTCATTTTCTCCTCCTTTCTTCCTTATTTCCTTCCTACCGCCAACCAACATTTGAGCATCTGTTGTGCTAAATACTGTACTAGAACAGACAGATTATTTTTTCTAGATGGGACCCACTTGGATTTGAAAATGATTCACAAGATTTAGAAACAAAGCACCGTGTACTATAGGATCATTCATAAAACATTGTTCCCTTGTGCAGAGGTTAGATTATCTTAATCAGACATTCAAATTTTAAATTGTTTGTAATAGCAGATGTTTGGTTTCTGCACCTATCGTTCACAAGCATTTTGTGAACAACTGCAGCAAAATATCATTAATTTTTAAGTGATTTAATGTTAGGGAAAACATTAGTGCTAAGTGTCATTCATTATTTTCTGTGTGTTTTGCTTTGAGTATATCATAATATTAGCTATCACTTGTATTCTCACTGTATGCCAAGTAGTGGGGACTTTATTATTCTTGTTTCACAAAGGAAGACATTAAGACTTAAGAAGCAATTTCCCAAGATTTCACAGCTAGAACATGGTAGAACTGAGATTTCAAACATGGTTGTCCTTGCCAAAGTGGGCACCCTCATCTACTGTCCTGTTCAGTGCTAATATGGGGAGTTGAATGGATCTAAACTAATGGAGCTTTTAGAACAATAAAGTAAATTCTGTATTGTTAAAGAATTTTCAATTATCTAAATAATTCCAAAAATTATACTGTTTGAGCAGATGGTATAACTCTGTAATAGAATTAGTGTTTTATCATTATACTTGTAAATTTATAAGACTAAATATATTGGTATAAATGAACTTTCAAAAGACCCACAATATGATTAGATTATTTTTCTGTCCTAATGAAACTGGGGCTTTGAGAGGCTTTATTGTGGCACATTGTCATAAGTTATTCCACATTTCTCTTTGAAGACTGAGTCTTATTTGTTTCAGGAGAGAATGAGACTCTCCTTCTCACTGACTAGTAAGTAGATTATTGTGTTCAGTTTTCTGAAACGGCAAAGTATCCTGTGCCATAGTAATCACTGTGAGAGAATGTTCTAAGGAGCTCTTGGCTGTTTCCACTGTTGTTTCTATTTAAATTGTTCCATTTAAATTGTAGCAGGAGGCTCTGATAGGTGCTTCCCTGGTGGCTCAGACAGTAAAGAATCTGCCAACAATGCAGGAGACTGGGGTTCAATCCCTAGGTCAGGAAGATACCCTGGAGAAGAAAATGACAACCCACTACAATTTTGTTGCCTGGGAAATCCCATGGACAGAGGAGCCTAGCAGGCTACAGTCCATGGGGTTGCAAAGACTTGGACACCACTGAGCAACTAACACTTTCACTTTTTTTTCAGGACAGTCTGATTAGCCACCAGATCTTAGAAGCTGTCAAGGTGTTAATGGTTTATTTCATTAAAGCATCTTATAGAAAATTGAAATACATACAAGTAAAATTCCTTGATATTTTTAGGAGATGATTAGTTTCTTAGCAATCTTTATAGTCATCCCTAAACTCACATTTTGGTAACTTTTTTCCAAATAGGTAACATAACATTTTCCAGATATACCAAGGTCTTAAGGAGTGAGTGTGCCCACACACAGACTTGATAGGTAGTAAGAAATGCTGATTATTTGGGCCAATATGTGACAACATATCCAAGACACTATCTTTTGTACTATCTCTTTGGGCACTTCTGGAGTTTTAAAATTATCTTGACCCATCATTAGATTAACTAGTTTTCTGTGATTATGGTTTCAGTGTGTCTGCCCTCTGATGCTCTCTTGCAACACCTACCATCTTACTTTGGTTTCTCTTACCTTGGACACGGGGTATCTCTTCACGGCTGCTCCGGCAAAGTGCAGCCTCTGCTCCTTACCTTGGATGAGGGGTATCTCCTCACTGCCGCCCCTCCTGACCTTGAACGTGGAATAGCTCCTCTAGGCCCTCCTGCACCTGCACAGCCACCGCTCTTTGGACGTGGGGTTGCTCCTCCCGGCCGCTACCCCTGGCCTCCGGCAGGAGATAGCTCCTACCAGCCGCTGCCCCTGACCTCGCTATGGTTTTTCCAGTGGTCATGTATGGATGTGAGAGTTGGACTGTGAAGAAAGCTGAGCGCCAAAGAATTGATGCTTTTGAACTGGGGTGTTGGAGAAGACTCTTGAGAGTCCCTTGGACTGCAAGGAGATCCAACCAGTCCATTCTGAAGGAGATCAGCCCTGGGATTTCTTTGGAAGGAATGATGCTAAAGCTGAAACTCCAGTACTTTGGCCACCTCATGCGAAGGGTTGACTCATTGGAAAAGACTGATGCTGGGAGGGATTGGGGGCAGGAGGAGAAGGGGTTGACAGAGGATGAGATGGCTGGATGGCATCACCGACTCCATGGATGTGAGTTGGAGTGAACTCCGGGAGTTGGTGATGGACAGGGAGGCCTGGCGTGCTGTGATTCATGGGGTCGCCAAGAGTCAGATATGATGGAGTGACTGAACTGACTGACTGACTGACTGACCCATCATTTATGGATGTGAGAGTTGGACTATAAAGAAAGCTGCACACTGAAAAATTTATGCTTTTGAACTGTGGAATTGGAGCAGACTCTTGAGAGTCCTTTGGACTGCAAGGAGATCCAACCAGTCCATCCTAAAGGAGATCAGTCCTGGCTGTTCAGTGGAAGGATTGATGTTGAAGCTGAAACTCCAATACTTTGGCCACCTGATAGGAAGAGCTAACTCATCTGAAAAGACAGTGATGCTGGGAAAGATTGAGGGAAGGAGGAGAAGGGGATAACAGAGGATGAGATGGTTGGATGGCATCACCGACTCGATGGACATGGGTTTGGGCAGACTCCGGGAGTTGGTGATGGACCGGGAGGCCTGGTGTGCTGTGGTTCACAGGGTCTCAAAGAGTCGGACACGACTGAACGACTAAACTGAACTGATCATTTCAGAGGAATATATTCTAAGTGGAGGGGATTCTTAACAATAGCCTTTCAAAATGTTTCAAAGAGCTTCTAAAAGAAGCTGTAAAAGACAAGGTTTGATAGTGGTTCTTTTTTTTTCGCAATGTCTTAAAAGAATCTTTATCTGCCTCAATCAAGCTTAGAAATTTGTGAATATTCTCCCAATTCTATTCGCATATTACACATTACCATGTGTAAAATACATAGCTAGTGGGAACCTGCTGTACAGCACAGGGAGCTCAGCTCAGTGCTCTGTGATAACCTAGAGGGGTGGGAGGGTGGCTCAAGAGGGAGCGGATATATGTATGTGTATAGCTGATTCACTGTGTTATACAGTAGAAACTAACAGAACATTGTAATTATACTCCAATAGTAAATTTTATTTTTAAAAAAGATATTTGTGAATATGAATCTTATCCAAAATTTCACAATGATATCTCACTCCTCTGTAGGAACTATGAAAACTGTGAAGGTTATAGTCTGCATGAAACAAGCTGTCTGCCAAAGAGCATAAGATTCTTCTTCCAAACCAGTGAGAGATACTGATTTTTTGGTGTTCACATCACAATTTTATATATACAGTTCTCCTTTATACTGAGTCATGAACATCTAGAAGATTGAAAAAGACTTATTAAGGCCATGCATGCATGCATGCTCAGTTGCTAAGTCATGTTCAACAACTCTTTGCAACCCCATAGACTGCAGCCTGCCAGGCTCCTCTGTCCATGGGATTCTCCAGGTAAGAATACTGGAGTGGGTTGCCATTTCCAGAATTCTCCAGGGGATCTTCCCCACCCAGGGATCAAACCCCCAACTCTTAAATCTCCCAAATTGGCAGGTGGATTCTTTACCACTGTGCCACCTGGAAAGCATTAAGGCAGTGACTTTGCCTCATTTTATCTTTTTCTATTGTTACTGCTAGAGAAACTTTTACTAGAATTATGAGTTGCATAAAGCTAGATTCTTGTAGCTGGGGACACAAAACATTTGTAATAGCAGACCAGAATAAACTTGAGTGGGTTGCTAAGTAAGGGAGGATTTTCAGGATGATTTGATACATATAAAATGCTTAGAAATATATCTGAGGACACTGCTGCTGCTGCTGCTGCTGCTAAGTCGCTTCAGTCGTGTCCGACTCTGTGCGACCCCATAGACAGCAGCCCACCAGGCTCCGCCATCCCTGGGATTCTCCAGGCAAGAACACTGGAGTGGGTTGCCATTTCCTTCTCCAATGCATGAAAATGAAAGATGAAAGTGAAGTCGCTCAGTCGTGTCTGACTCTTAGCGACCCCATGGATTGCAGCCTACCAGGCTCCTCCATCCATGGGATTTTCCAAGCAAGAGTACTGGAGTGGGGTGCCATTGCCTTCTCCGTCTGAGGACACTACTAATGGTTTTTGATGGATGCTGTGGTTTTACGAAAGAACTATTTCTTCTCTGTTAACTCTGGGGCAAATTCTGAAAATGTAGATACTTGCTTTCTAAATCTATTTCTTACAACAAAGAAATAGCTTTGTAAATGTTTAGTCTGTTTAGCTAAGCAGAAATACTAGTTTACAGTACAGGGATTCACAACTAGAGCTCTTTTTTGTTTTTGTCATGGTTACTGACTTATTGTTATTATTGTTTGTTTTTTTTTTTGGCCATGCCAGCCAGCATGTGGGATCTTAGTCCACAGACCAAGGATCAAACCTGCATCCCCTGCATTGGAACCAGAGTCTTAACCACTAGACCACCAGGGCCAGGGAAGGCCCAAGGTTTGCTTTGCTTTGGTTTATGGCTTGTTTTATAAGTTATAGAATTTAAGTGTGGTTATTTCAACATATCAGTTGTAAGAATGAAGCATTGTTTTCTTCAAAATTGATCTTGTTCTGAAATTAATTCCAAACAATATCTATAAAGAAATTTTTTTTGGTCATTTTTAGTGCTATTTTGTATCTTAAGGTTAAAGATTCTGAATGTACCTTTCAAAATAAATTTGTGAAAATTTCACTTCTGAAAAAAGCAGCATTTTATATTCACATCATCTGTTTCTGTGTTGGAAGCAGAAAGCTGAGTACAAGAAACAACTGTTGAAAATCAACAAATTATACTTGATTTCAGAATAAGACTTTTCTGAACCTATCAATCAAAATTCTAAGAAAATATTTGTCACATATTGAAATACTCATTAGAATTTGGACTATGTCTTCAATTTGAAGCCACTCACCACTTTAATATTAATATATTAATAACTGCTATATGCAGGTCAGGAAGCAATAGCTAGAACTGGACATGGAACAACAGACTGGTTCCAAATAGGAAAAGGAGTACATCAAGGCTGTATATTGTCACCCTGCTTATTTAACTTCTATGCAGAGTACATCATGACAAACACTGGGCTGGAAGAAGCACAAACTGGGAAATCAAGATTGCTGGGAGAAACATCAATAATCTCAGATATGCAGATGACACCACCCTTATGGCAGAAAGTGAAGAGGAACTAAAAAGCCTCTTGATGAAAGTGAAAGAGGAGAGTGAAAAAGTTGGCTTAAAGCTCAACATTCAGAAAACGAAGATTATGGCATCCAGTCCCATCACTTCATGGGAAATAGATGGGGAAACAGTGGAAACAGTGTCAGACTTTATTTTTCTGGGCTCCAAAATCACTGCAGATGGTGATTGCAGCCATGAAATTAAAAGACGCTTACTCCTTGGAAGGAAAGTTATGACCAACCTAGATATCATAACCAAAAGCAGAGACATTACTTTGCCAACAAAGGTTTGTCTAGTCAAGGCTATGGTTTTTCCAGTGGTCATGTATGGATGTGAGAGTTGGACTGTGAAGAAAGCTGAGCACCAAAGAATTGTTGCTTTTGAACTGTGGTGTTGGAGAAGACTTGAGAGTCCCTTGGACTGCAAGGAGATCCAACCAGTCCATCCTAAAGATCAGTCCTGGGTGTTCATTGGAAGGACTAATGCTAAAGCAGAAACTCGAATCCTTTGGCCACCTCATGCGAAGAGTTCACTCATTGGAAAAGACCCTGATGCTGGGAGGGATTGGGGGCAGGAGGAGAAGGGGACGCCAGAGGATGAGACGGCTGGATGGCATCACCGACTCGATGGAAATGGGTTTGGTTGAACTCCAGGAGCTGGTAATGGACAGGGAGGCCTGGCATGCTGCAGTTCATGGGGTTGCAAAGAGTCAGACACGACTGAGCGACTGAACTGACTGACTGACTGATGGGCTACAAGGTCGCGCTAGTGTTAACGAACGCATTTGCCAATGCAGAACTTAATCTAATACTATAGACACAGATTTTGAAATGGTTTTATAGAGTTGAAACAATTAATAACATAGAAATTATATATCTTTGAGACACAAATAAGTTATTTTGTATAAAATAGACTAGTGCTCTTTAATTTTTTTTTTTTTTTTTTGGCTGTGCCGGGTCTTCATTGCTGTGCAGGCTTTTCTCTAGTTGTGATGAGCAGGGGCTACACTCTAGCTGCAGTGCATGGGCTTCTCATTGAAGTGGCTTCTCCTGTGGCTGAGCACAGACTCTAAGGTGCATGGGCTTCAGTAGTTGAGGCTCTGGGGCTCTAGAGCACAGGCTCAATAGTTGGGCACATGGGCTTAGGATCTTCCCGGACTAGGGATCAAACCTGCAGTGTCTCCTGCATTGGCAGGCAGATTTTTTACTGCTGAGCCACCAGGAAAGCCCTGATGTTTTATAAATCAAATCCAATAAAATTTCTCTTAAAATGTATCCTATCACATATCGTTAATTTTTTATTTATGCTGAAATCTTCATGCAAATTTATTATTCAGCAGGGAAAATGTATATTATGGGCTTTGAATTGTATCCTATCACTTGTTATTTTTGTATAAGGGAATTTCTCCTGAAAAAATTTTTCTTTTAAGACTATGCATGCAACGTCTCCAAGGAGGAATGCATAAATTACTATTGTGCTACCACAGTTACCTGAGGTCTTAGAAAGAGTGAATGCTAAAGGGCATCTGCTCATTCTTGATACCCAAGTTCATTCACTTAAGTATATCTCCCAATGTATATCACATAGCCTCTCATAAACTCTTAAATAGAAAAGGGAAGGCATGAGAGAATGTACCTTCCTCTGGCAGCCTTGAAAGGTGAATAATTCAATAGCATTTCTAACTCCTGAAACTTAGCATTTAAAAAATTTTTTTCTTTGAATTATTAATGGATAATATTTCATTTTATGTCTTTGTTCTTCCCCAGACTACCTGTATATATTCCATCTGCACCTCAATACCAAACTGTGTTTTCAGACAGGATGAGATACGTTTCCAGTCTCTATTTGTATACTTATGTCCATTTGCACCAAGTGGTTTCTAAAAAACTATTCTCATGTTCACATTTAGTATCAAGGTGTTCGAGGTATATATTTTTGTATAATAAACCATCCCAAATGTAGAAGCTTACACCACAATGCATTATTATCTTTCATAGTTTGGAGGGTTGACTGGGCTTAGAGGAATGGTTCTCACTAGAGGTCTTGCATGAGTTAAGCAGGTGGAGGGTGAGGCTAGAGTTATTTGAAGATTGCACTGCATTAAAAATTCAAATCATCTTCTTCACTCAAATGTCTGGATCAGAACTAGGACAGCAGAAAGGATTAAAGGCTGGCCAGTCATAACTCTAAGTGGGCTCTCCTAGATGGTTATCTTGGGCTTCCTCACAGCGTGACAGTTTCAGGGTGGTAAGAATTGTTACACACCATCAACTAAATTCTCCCAAAGCAAGCTTTCTAGGAGTCTTAGGGAGAAGATTCAAGGTTTCTTCTGTATTGACCTTGGAAATCATTGTTTCATTTTCCCTGTGTTGCACTGTACTGGTTAAAAATAAGTTGAAGAGTAAGACTAGACTTAAGGCAGTGGAGGAGAGCGCACAGATCAATAACCGAAGGTATGATCTGTCTGTGGAGATGAGCTACTATACAGGATATGAATGAAATTAAACTCTTATCCATAAAAACCATTAAGAAACTCAGAATAGTTTAAGTATTTTCATAATATCCCATCTGATTAATTGAAAAAAGAACATTATCTGTCTCTATTTTATCAATGATAAATTGCAGCAAAAAGGATAAAGTGAGCTCGCTGAAATCTAGATTAAATGAAGCTTCCAACTCCTATTTTAAGGATTTAGTTGGAATTTTTTTTTAATATAAATTTATTTATTTTAATTGGAGGCTAATTACTTTACAATATTGTATTGGTTTTGCCATACATCAACATGAATCTGCCACAGGTGTACACGTGTTCCCCATCCTGAACCCCGCTCCCACCTCCCTCCCCGTACCATCCCTCTGGGTCATCCCAGTGCACCAGCCTCCAAGCATCCTTTATCATGCATCGAACCTGGACTGGTGATTTGTTTCTTATATGATATTATACATGTTTCAATGTCATTCTCCCAAATCGTCCCACCCTCTCCCTCTCCCACAGAGTCCAAAAGACTGTTCTATACATCTTTTAAAAAAATGTTTGGTGGATGGGACTTCCCTGGCAGTCCAGTAGTTAAGACTTTGCCTTCCAATGCAGGGGATGTGGGCTCCCCTGGTCAGGGAGATAAGATCCCACATGCCCTGCAGCCAAAACACCAAAACATAAAACAGACACAATGTTGTAACAAATTCAATAAAGACTTCAAAAATGGTCCACATCAAAAAAAATTATAATAAAATAAAAACTGTTTAGTAGACTTTCACATTTGTTTCAATTGAAAAATGTTTTTTAAACAATGTTTTTAATTTAATTTAATTTATGTATTGGAGCGGCTACATGTACACTTTGCTTGTTTTTACAGGGATTCTTCACGATTACTTGATCACGAACTTTATCTTACTGTGGTAGTGGGCAGCTGCTAGAGTCAATCAGATGCTACTTAGCCCAGGAAAAGATGGGAATATTAACACAGATTCTCTCTCTCTCCCAGGACTTCTGGACTAACCACTGCCTACTCAGGATAAACTAAACACACTTCAGGTTAAGTTCCTGTGTTTCGGTCATCAGATGACAGAAAAATGCCAGAGAGCCAAACAATAAAACTAAACCCTCCAAGTTGGCTGTTCCATTTTCTTAAATGAGAGAGTAATGTTTTTACATAACAAAAATGTGTTGAATAACACATGTCAAACAGCTCACTAGACACATTAATCATTGTGAACTAAGAATATTAACTTAAGCTTTTAATAACCAGAGTAGGTGGTAGAAGTCAGCCTTTAAAAAAATTTTCCCCTTCAGGAAATCAGAGGTAATTAAAGAGAGTTAAATGATAAGCAAGTGAGCCTCCATTTATGCACATGTTATGAAGGGTGGAAAATTTTGGAAACTAGAGACTGGTTCAACATTTTCTTGATCCTTGGAAGTAGATTTTCATAGGAGGAAGTGATGAGCTTCACAGTCCAAAACCACGAGAATCCATCAAGAAAAATAAAAGACTTCAGTCGGCATGACCCCAGGATAATTGTGTGGCTACTGGCTTGCCTCCGAGGTGAGAAGGCAGAATACTATGAAACTTTACGGCATTATGAAACTCTGCTTTCCTAATTCAACTCAAGAAGGTTATAAACTTAACCTTCCCAAGCTTTATTTTTAATTAAATGGAGACAGAAATAATACTGCAGTTAATGATATGGAACACATAAAAGAGCTCCATGCAATGGCTAGAAGAGGGTTTGCACTATTTAAGTGGTTGTAGTAGTTATAGGATTAATTAATCAGTTCTAAAAAAAGACTGTGCTCTTAATGAAAAAATCTATTTTAAAAAGCTGTGAGCTGAAGACACATGAAATAAACACCAGTGTCAGTTCAGTTCAGTCGCTTGCTCAGTCATGTCCGACTCTTTGTGACCCCATGAATCGCAGCACGCCAGGCCTTCCTGTCCATCACCAACTCCCGGAGTTCACTCAGACTCACGTCCATTGAGTCAGTGATGCCATCCAGCCATCTCATCCTCTGTCGTCCCCTTCCCCTCCTTCCCCTAATCCCTCCTAGCATCAGAGTCTTTTCCAATGAGTCAACTCTTCACATGAGGGGGCCAAAATACTGGAGTTTCAGCTTCAGCATCATTCCTTCCAAAGAACACCCAGGGCTGATCTCCTTCAGAATGGACTGGTTGGATCTCCTTGCAGTCCAAGGGACTCTCAAGAGTCTTCTACAACACCACAGTTCAAAAGCATCAATTCTTTGGTGCTCAGCTTTCTTCACAGTCCAATTCTCACATCCATACATGACCACTGGAAAAACTATAGCCTTGACTAGACGGACCTTTGTTGACAAAGTAATGTCTCTGCTTTTCAATATGCTGTCTAGGTTGGTCATAACTTTTCTTCCAAGGAGTAAGCATCTTTTAGACCTAAGGAAATAAATTCATTTTTAAAAGGTTTATTCATTTATCTAGTATTTATTGAATGATTTCTTTGTTCCAAGCAGTATGCTTGGCAGGTAAAACAAATTTCCTTCCCTTCTGGAGCTGAAGAGGACAAGTAGTAACCAAAAAAGTCAGCTGTAAATGCCCAGCTGTGATAAAGGACACAGATTCTTCTGAAAGAGTAATATAGGGATATTCTTTTTACTAGGAGTGATCAAAGAAGTTCCTTTAGAAAGTGATATTTCACTTGTGTTCAGTAATTTGACAGTTGTCTAAGGATAGTTGAAAGCTTTTTTGAGAGCAAAAACTGTATTTTCAAAGGCTCTAAATAGCTAGTACATTTTAAGAAGTAAGCAATGTTTATGTAGATGGAGTGTGGAAAGGGGGAAAATGATAAGAGATTAGACAAGCTATTAATACAATGACCTGGATCACTCAGAGCCCTGTATGCCAATATTAGAAATTCAGATTTCATCTGAAGGAAAATAAAAAGCCATTGACAAATTCTACTAGGATATCATACAGTTCAACTTGTGTTTAAAAAAATATTCCACCATTCTTTGGAGAATGAGTTGAATAAAAGTAGTAGAGGAAGAATGTAGAAACATGAAGAAGTGACCAGCGTCCTGCTGGGAATGACGGAAAGAAATGTGCAGGTGTGAGACAGATTTGAGAGAGAATTGACAGGACTTAGGAGATTGAACGTGGGGATCAAAGCACAAAGAAGAACAATCCCCAAGAATACAGATTTTGGGGCTGAATAAATAGTAATGCTATTTGCCAAAATACAGTAGTTGACACTTTAAAAAAGCAGAAAATCTGATTTTAGATTTGTAATTTTGAGACCCTAGTCTGACATCCAGGGAAATTTTCAAATATGTAATCATCTGAGTCTGGACCACAGCTATCATTTTGGGGATCATCAAACTACAGATGGCCTTTAAACCCCCAGGACTAGGAGAGCTCAGCACAGGAGAGGATGGACAGCGGAGAAGAGACCTCGTTCTCAGTCCCGAGGGCGGCTTGCTGGCTTGGTGAGAGGGGATGAGCTCAAACGTAAAGAATAACTAGAGAGTTGGAAGGGAAACTAGAAGAAAATGGTGTTAGAGGATCCAAAGGAGGATGGTGTTTCAGAAGGTGAGGGTGGTATATCCTGCCAAATTCTGTCTGGAGATCAAGAGACATGAAGACAGAAAGAAAAATACACCCACTGACTGTGACAACACGCAAAACAGTGATGATGGGCTCAGTTCTTAAAAGCCCCAAGAAGGACTCCCACGTGGTTCTGGCTCATTGCAGTGGCCCAGTTAAGCACATTATCAAGTTGCCAGCAATAACTAATTAAAAACCTTGAATCAGATTATATAGGAATACTAAAGAAATATACAATTTATAACCCCAAATGAAAGTTCTTAAAATCCAATTTTTCTCTATTTCCACTCCACACATATTGGAACTTTCTCACATCTTTCAAATCTTCACATGGGCTGCTCACTTTCTCATACTCTCCATCTCAGTTCTTTTTTTTTTTTTTTTCACTTTCAGTTCAGTGCAGTCATTCAGTCGTGTCTGATTCTTGGCGACCCCATGGACTGCAGCACACCAGCCTTCCCTGTCCATCACCAACTCCCTCAGCTTGCTCAAACTCATGTCCATCGAGTTGGTGATGCCATCCAACCATCTCACCCTCTGTCATCCCTTTCTCCTCCTGCCTTCAATCTTTCCCAGCCTCAGGGTCTTTTCAAATTGGTCAGTTCTTCGCATCAGGAGATTCAGCTTCAGCATCTGTCCTTCCAATGAATATTCAGGACTGATTTCTTTTAGGATGGACTGGTTTGATCTCCTTGCAGTCCAAGGGACTCTCAAGAATCTTTTCCAGCACCACAGTTCAAAAGCATCAATTCTTTGGTGCTCAGTTTCTTTATGGTCCAACTCTCACATCCATACATGAGTACTGGAAAAACCATAGCTTTGACTAAACAGACTTTTGTTGGCATAATGAAGTTAAAAATTTTTGTTGCTTTTTTGGGGTGGGTGCTATTTCTTTTTGGTTCACTTTATTCTATGTTTTGAATGAACAAAACTTTACTTTCTCTTGTTCTTTGTTTTCTGTTTTCTTTGTCTGCAATAAAGGGAGGCCTATGAAAATATCCCAGCAAATACTACTACTATAGTCTTTCAAGTTATTTCTTTGAGCTTATCTTACCCTGCTTACCTTTTCTACATTCTATCACCAAAAGTCTGAGACTTAGGCTGGCAAGAACAGACCTTCTCTTAGGGGACAACAGGAGGGTAGTAGAATAAACAGCCAAAGGCACAAAGACAAAATTCACACCATTAGAGAGGAGGAAAACCTGTAATGTGTATAAGTTAATAAATTTTGTGATTGTCACACGAAAATTATAGAGATTTGTTACTCTCAGCTGACCCAGGCTGCAAGAAGCATCAATGTCAAACTTGCTTCAAAGAGACAACTTGTTGTCAAACTCAAGGGGAAAGGAGACATAGGTGATCTTTCTTTATAACTCATTTTAATGGAATGCAAATAGTAGCTATTACAAGAACACTTGTACAATTAGTTAATGGTCTTAAGGCTGAGTGACAGCCATGAATTATTTAAGAAGAAATGAAACAGCACTGTGTCAAGTAATTTGTGTCAGGGAAGTATAGCTTAAAAGTAAGAAAGCATATTTAGTGGGTGTTGCATCAACTCAAAAGTTAGAAATATAGTATTTGAAATATTCAGACTAAAAGCATCCTGGCATTCAGTTTTTTATTTTAGGTGCGTGTTCTAGAATATCAAAACTCTCAGAGTAATGGAAAGCCATACTTAACTAGAATATAATCCACTGCCATAAAAATCGGATTTATCCTTAGAATGCTACACCACTAGCCTTTGGACACCAATTAATTATCAAGGATAGTATTCTAATAAGGGTTACCAAGTGGAGTAAGCTGTAGGTTATTTTAGATTTAAATATGAATTGTATCAAATATCCATTTTGACACATTATTAGAAATAACATAATCTCTAAACAAAAGATTTAAAACTTTTATAGTTTCATTTCTCTGACTTTACAGATAATAAAACTAAGACATATTAAATGACTAAGAAAACAAGACGTATCAATGACTTGACAAAGAAAACAAGCCTGCACGACAAGAGAAGTGTGAAAATTTTTCAAGTATTCTTTAAGAATATATGTGTATGACTGAGTCACTTTGCTGTACAGCATAAATTAAATGTAATGTTGTAAATAAAAAAAAATGATTAGTGAAAAAGAAAAACCTCAATAGAGACATTTGACATGATTATTACATCCCTGTAGCCCTTATGTGGCTTCCCTGGTGGGTCAGATGGTAAAGAATCCACTTGCAATGTGGGAGACCTGAGTTTAATCCCTGGGTTGGGAAGATCCTCTGGAGAAGAAAATGACAACCCACTCCAGTATTCTGGCCTGAAGAATTCCATGGACAAAGGAGCTTGGCAGGCTACACTCCATGGGGTTGCAAAGAGTCAGACACAACTGAGCGACTTTCTGGGAAGTATGAGAACTATGAGATCCAAGGCTTAGATTTGTGCTTCTGCTACACAGGTGTTGACCTCATTTTTGTAGCTTACTAAGGTAACGCACTAATGCTGTTCCCACATATACAATGTCTCTTTTCATAAGTTCCTTCCTAGGCGTCTATTGTTTTATTATTCCAAGTATCTCAATTTTATTCCTATCCTCATTGATTAGAGTTTTGAAGTTCTTTTCCTGATTTTCTTCAAATGTTTTCAAACAGCCTAACTCTAACATTGACAGAGATACAGATTTTATACCCTTCTAATTCTGAGATTATTCATTTAAATCAGTGAACATTTTATCATCTGTAGCCCATCATTTCAATAATACAGGAAAGACACAGAGAGAGGATTTGATGGGAAAGAACTGGTCTAAGAAATAAATTGTGTATTACCTAAAGTTCCATAGTTCTTGTATTTTAACAAAAATTTGTGAAAATGGGGAGAGCTGGGAAAATGTGACTGTTAACTAAGAGAAAAATAGAAAACAGAAGCAGCTTCATGGATAATCCAGCAAATGGATTTAAAAGTCAAATGCTTTAAAATGATTATAACTAACATATTTTTAAAATAGAAAAAAGATACACAAAAGAGATGAAAATAGAATTTCAAAAAAGAATTGAAATGTACATTAAAAAACAGAAACAAATGGATATCCTACAACTGAAAAATCCAGAATCTAAAATTAAGACCTCAATGGAGAGGTTTAAAGAGAAAATAAATAAAAGAGAAAATTGAATTAGTAAACATACAACAGAGTGTAATAATATATTTCAAATGAGACATAGAAAAAGCTGGAAAGAACTAAACCTAAGAAATACGAAGTAGGATTCAGTCAAATAGTCTAACCTATATATAACTGGAATTCCAGAAGACAAAAACAATGAAGATGGGATGGAAAAAATATTTGAAGAAATATATGTGGAGAATTTTTCAAAATTGACGGAAGATATTTTGTCAATCTGTGAATCCAGAATTTCTGCAAAATTCAAACAGGATTATTACAAAGAAAGCAAACCGTATGGATATGACAATCAAATTGCTAAAGCCTACTGAAAATGAAAAATAAAAAGAAAAAAAAGAGCAAAAAGAAACATTAACCTCAAAGAGTAATTATGAGTGAAAACTGATTTTCAGGGAAAGCCTACAAAAGTGGAATATTAGTGTTAAAATGTCAAAAGAACGAAAGGTAAATTACTAACCTCAAACACTATAGCCAGTAAAAATATTCCTCAAAAATTAAAGTAAAATAAATAAATTTGTATGTAAACAAAAGCTCAGGCAATTCATCACCAAAATCTGTAGCAGAAGAAATATTAAGCAAAGTATATTTACATTTTGTTATTATGAGCAAAATATATATTTTGTATATATAATACATACAAAGTATGCTGCTGCTACTGCTAAGTCGCTTCAGTCATGTCCGACTCTGTGCAACCCCATAGACAGCCTCCTACCAGGCTCCTCTGTCCCTGGGATTTTCCAGGCAAGAACACTGGAGTGGGTTGCCATTTCCTTCTCCAGTGCATGAAAGTGAAAAGTGAAAGTACAGTCTCTCAGTCGTGTCCGACTCTTCGCGACCTCATGGACTGCAGCCTACCAGGCTCCTCCATCCATGGGATTTTCCAGGCAAGAGTAGTGGAGTGGGGTGCCATTGCCTTCTCCACATACAAAGTATAGATAAGCAAAAATAATATATATACATAATTAAATAATATATATATTATAATATATAAGCAAAACATATTAATACAAAGGCTGAAGGTACATGAACCCAGAAGGAAACCCAAAACTTCAAGATGATTATGGTGAGCAAGTGAGCAAGAGATGTGACTACAGAAGACATTGGAGTTGCATAGTTGCTGACTTTGAAGAGGAAGGAAAGGGCTATAAGCGAAAAATCTGGGAAACCTTTAGAGTCCAGAAAGGTAGAGAGACAGAAAACAGATTTTCCCCTGGATACCCGTGAAAGAAATACAGCTGATGTCTTCATTTAAGCCCAGTTGGATCATGCCAGACTGCTAACCGACAAAACTGCATAGTAATAATTGTATGTGTTTTTTAAACTAGTAATTTAGAGTAATAGTAGAAAACAAATAAAGAAATGCAAATTAAAAATACAGTAAAATGCTATTACTCACCCTCCAGAAGTGCTAAAGCCATGTTTTGGCAAGAGTGTTGTATAACTAAAACTGTCTCATTGCTGGTTCCAGTTTAAAAATGGTATATGTACTATTGAGAAGTCTGGTATTTTTCTCTTAAAGCTAAACTATACCCAAGCTATGATGTCACAATTTCATTTGAGTATGTCAATGAAAAATATGTAACCACAAAAGTAATATATCCACAAAAATATGCATATTGTCAATTATTTACAAGCCAAACCGTGAAAGCACATCAACAGAGACGTTTGGATAAAAGTTGAACTATGTACATAAAATGCAACACTACATAGCAGTTACAAAGAATAAGCCACTCATGTACACAATAATATCTCTCTTTTTATATAAATGCATAAATATGTACAAATGTCTGTGCATGTGTGTATGTTTGTATGTGTGTATAAAGTCAAGGTGAAAACCTAAGACAAGAGCACTTGATGAAGGTTTATGCATTTTCAGTTCAGTTTAGTTGCTCAGTCATATCTAACTGTTTGTGACCCCATGGACTGCAGTAAACCAGGCCTCCTGTTCATCACCAACTCCTGGAGCTTACTCAAACTCATGTCCATAGTGTCGGTGATGCCATCCAGCCATCTCATCCTCTGTCACCCGCTTCTCCTTCCACCTTCAATCCGAGCGTTATGGCCTTTTCCAATTGAGTCAGTTCTTCAAATCATTGGCCAAAGTATTGGAGTTTCAGCTTCAGCATCAGTCCTTCCAATGAACAGTCATGACTAATTTCCTTTAGGATGGACTGGTGGTATCTCCTTGTTATCTAAGGGACTCACAAGAGTCTTCTCCAACACCACACTTAAAAGCATCAATTCTTCACTACTCAGCTTTCTTTATAGTCCAACTCTCAGATCCATACATGAATACTGGAAAATCCATAGCTTTGACTAGATGGACTTCTGTTGGCAAAATAATGTCTCTGCTTTTTGATATGCTGTCAAGATTGGTCATAGATTTTATTCCAAGGAGCAAATGTCTTTTAATTTCATGGCTGCAGCCAACATCTGCAGTGATTTTGGAGCTAAAAAAAATAAAGTCTGTCACTCGACCATTGTTTCCCCACGTATTTGCCATCTTTTATTAAATGGCACTCTTTTATTGAATGATCACTGTTCGTTTCCAAGGCAAACCATTCAACATCATGGTAATCCAAGTCTATGCCCTGACCAGTAATGCTGAAGCTGAAGTTGAAAGGTTCCATGAAGACCTACAAGATCTTCTAGAACTAACACCCAAAATAGATGTCCTTTTCATTATAGGGGACTACAATGCAAAAATGGGAAGTCAAGAAACACCTGGAGTAACAGGCAAATTTGGCCTTGGAGTACAGAATGAAGCAGGGCAAAGGCTAATAGAGTTATGCCCAAAGAACGCACTGGTCATAGCAAACATCCTCTTCCAACAACCCAAGAGAAGACTCTACACATGGACATCACCAGATGGTCAAAACCGAAATCAGACTGATTATATTCTTTGCAGCCAAAGATGAAGAAGCTCTATACAGTCAGCAAAAACAAGACTGGGAGCTGACTGTGGCTCAGATCATGAACTCCTAATTGCCAAATTCAGACTGAAATTGAAGAAAGTGGGGAAAACCACTAGACCATTCAGGTATGACCTAAATCAAATCCCTTATGACTATAGAGTAGAAGTGAGAAACAGATTTAAGGGACTAGATCTGATAGACAGAGTGCCTGAAGAACTATGGATGGAGGTTCGTGACATTGTACAGGAGACAGGGATCAAGACCATCCCCAAGGAAAAGAAATGCAAAAAAGCAAAATGGCTGTCTGAGGAGGCCCTACAAATAGCTGTGAAAAGAAGAGAAGAGAAAAGCAATGGAGAAAAGGAAAGAAATAGCCATTTCAATGCAGAGTTCCAAAGAATTGCAAGGAGAGATAAGAAAGCCTTCCTCAGAGATCAATGCAAAGATATAGAGGAAAACAATAGGATGGGAAAGACTAGAGATCTCTCCAAGAAAATTAGAGATACAAAGGGGAATATTTCATGCAAAGATGGGCAAGGTAAAGGACAGAAATGGTAGGGACCTAACAGAATCAGAAGGTATTAAAAAGAGGTGGCAAGAATACACAGAAAAACTATACAAAAAAGATCTTCACGACCAAGATAATCACAATGGTGTGATCACTGACACTTACCTAGAGCCAGACGTTCTGGAATGTGAAGTCAAGGGGGCCTTAGGAAGCATCACTATGAACAAAGCTAGTGGAGGTGATGGAATTCCAGTTGAGCTATTTCAAATCCTGGAAGATGATGCTGTGAAAGTGCTGCACTCCATATGCCAGCAAATTGGGAAAACTCAGCAGTGGCCACAGGACTAGAAAAGGTCAGTGTTCACTCCAATCCCAAAGAAAGACAAAGCCAAGGAATGCTCAAACTACCGCACAATTGCTCTCATCTCACATGCTAGTAAAGTAACGCTCAAAATTCTCCAAGCCAGGCTTCAGCAATATGTGAACCGTGAACTTCCAGATGTTCAAGCTGGTTTTAGAAAAGGCAGAGGAACCAGAGATCAAATTGCCAACGTTTGCTGGATCATGGAAAAAGCAAGAGAGTTCCAGAAAAACATCTATTTTTGCTTTATTGACTATGCCAAAGCCTTTGACTGAGTGGACTACAATAAACTGTGGAAAATTCTGAAAGAGATGGGCATACCAGACCACCTGACCTGCCTCTTGAGAAACCTGTATGCAGGTCAGGAAGCAACAGTTAGAACTGGACATGGAACAACAGACTGGTTCCAAATAGGAAAAGGAGTACATCAATGCTGTATATTGTCACCCTGAGTATTTAACTTATATGCAGAGTACATCATGATAAACACTGGGCTGGAAGAACCACAACCTAGAATCAAGATTTCTGGGTAAAGTATCAATAACCTCAGATATGCAGATGACACGACCCTTATGGCAGAAAGTGAAGAAGAACTAAAGAGCCTCTTGATTAAAGTGAAAGAGGAGAGTGAAAAAGTTAAAGTTCAACATTCATAAAACTAAGATCAGGGCATCTGGTCCCATCACTTCATGGGAAATAGATGGGGAAACAGTGGAAACAGTGTCAGACTTTATTTTTCTGGGCTCCAAAATCACTGCAGATGGTGACTGCAGCCATGAAATTAAAAGACGCTTACTCCTTGGAAGGAAAGTTATGACCAACCTAGATAGCATATTAAAAAGCAGAGACGTTACTTTGCCAACAAAGGTCCGTCTAGTCAAGGCTGTGGTTTTTCCACTGGTCATGTATGGATGTGAGAGTTGGACTATAAAGAAAGTTGAGCGCCAAAGAATTGATGCTTTTCAACTGTGGTGTTGGAGAAGACTCTTGAGAGTCCCTTGGACTGCAAGGAGATCCAACCCGTCCATCCTAAAGGAGAGCAATCCTGGGTGTTCATTGGAAGGACTGATGTTGAAGCTGAAACTCCAATACTTTGGCCACGTGATGTGAAGAGCTGACTCATTTGAAAAGACCCTGATGCTGGGAAAGATTGAGGGCAGGAAGCGAAGGGGACGACATAGCATGAGATGGTTGCATGACATCACCGACTCAATGGACATTGGTTTTGGGTGGACTCCAGTAGTTAGTGATGGACAGGGAGGCCTGGTGTCCTGCAGTTCATGGCGTTGCAAAGAGTCAGAAACGACTGAGCGACTGAACTGAACTTAACATGCTACCTCAATAATACAGGAATTTCTTAATAATTTGTCATTTCCTCTTCACTGGAAGCACCTTTAAGGTAGGGCCCTCATCTCCATTTTGCTTTTGGAGCCTCAGTTATTCGAACAGGGCCTGGCACAGAGAATTCAATACAATATTAGTTGGTATAAACCTTCGGGTATTATTATCTCCACTTCGTACTCTCTAGCCATAAAGAAGTTAAGTAGCTTGCTTGAGTTCTCCAAGTAGCCTTTGGACTACAAGCCATGCTTCCCAGGTCATTTATTGAGCAACTACTACATCCTTCTAAAGAATCTTTCTAGTTTTTCTAGAGCTTAGAGTGTAAGCATGCAGAGGAGAATAAGACAAAGTTCGTGTCCTGTGGAGCTTGCATAAGCAATAAGCAGATAAATATGTATACCATAAAATGTCACATCATATGTTATACCAGGGCAATAAAGGGTGTACCATTACAAGTAGGGTGACCAGGGAAGTGATGGGACATAGTACAGTATAGTTGTAACTAAACGACCCACTTAGCAGTCCCTGTAACCATGTTAACTAGTTAATCATTTATTAATATTTTTGCAATTGGGTCCAAAACATAAAGATTATGTTTAAGAGCTTCATCTTACCTTAAGGCATATGCCAGAATAACTCGTTTTTTGTGGACCTCATTGTTAAAAATCCAAATTTACATGAATAAAAGTTAAAAGTGGTGACTAAGGAACATTACAAAAATACTACTTACATTTTTCAAATAATTGATTAATATAGCATTTTTATATAAAGTAAGTGGTGAACTAATTTTAAATCTACCAAATGTGTATACACATAAGATATTGAAAGAGAAGCAGTGACTTTTTGTGTACCACTGAATGTACACTACAAAAAAGTGACCCACAAAATGAACAGAAAATTATTGACCCTAAAGTTGAAAAAGACCTCAAAGATCAACTAGCAAGAACTTGTGAAGATCGAAAAGATTTAGCAACCTACTCAAGGTGACAAGCAGCTAATTAGTTGGGGATCATTAAAGGGGGAGGAGCAGAGCCCCCAAATCTCCTCCCTTTTAATGTAGTGTCTTAAAAGAAGCATCTTTCAACACCAACCATATAAGTTGGCATGAAATTTTAGTTGGAGATACCATGAAAATTATTGCAAAAGGCTAGGGAAGATGTAGTCCTAAAGGATTTTGTTGTTTTGTTGCAGTGTGTTTTTGTATTTTGGTTTTTGGTTGAATGAATATGAGAAATCCTATTTCTCCTTCTGTTCAAGGACACACTCTTCAGGTAGGGCCTGCTTTAGATTCACATCCTTTCTTCCTCCTTGCATTGTTCAAATTCAATTCATCATCTCCTCGTGCTTAAGCAGCCTACTTATCAACATAGCTCAGTGCTATACTGAAAAAATGCTAATGCACATTACTCAAGGAGAAACAGTACTTTTATTGTTTTTAGGAATCAGACAAATCTTTTATAAGTAGGACTCTAGTTTTTATTTTGTAAAAAGCGAACATTTTAGGAGTTACAATGAAAATAGACTCTAACCTTGGGTGTTAAACAATGTTTCCATGGACATTTTATTGTATTTCTATGTGGAATTTCTCCAACCAAAATAATTTATTGTGTAGCACGTTTTGTGAAACTTTAATATCTAAATGCCAAAAAATAAGCCTTCAGTTATTTAAAATATTAGATATTATTCATGAAAATACAGAATCTCATAAATCAGCTGCTAAGTAGGTCCTAAAAATAGTCCCTGGTGTTGCTTTGGCAGTGTATTTGCAGGCTATGGAACATTTCTTTTCCATCTACTTTAACCGAAAACTCAGGGATCCATTTTTCTGTGAGTGAATGGAGTCGCTCAGCGCTGCGCTGGGGTCTGAAGGGAAGGGGTTTCAGACAGAACGGCTGAGCAAGCAGCAGCTGCTCCCCTCCACTGGCTCCATCTCCGAGTGTCACATGTCAGGGTCTTGAACAAATAATGCACCATTGTCCACCCTTACAAAACTGAGGGTCTGGCCTTGGGAAGTAGCAGGGCATTCGAGCTTAAGGAATTGTGCTCACTCACACTGCATGCTATATTCAATGCCTCACTGATGAACTTCAGGGAGGAGAAGGCAAAAACAGTCAAATCCTTCCTAAAAGTCCACCCATGAGCTGTGTTGGCACTTTTTTTGCTATTTGGCATAATACTTTTTTAAAAAAACATCATGGTAGGTAGCTTATAAACATCTTTGCTTAATTGGTTTGATTAAGCAATTTTTCTAATATTTAACAAGTGCAATCTTAAGGAATGATACAAACTAACAACTTCATTCCTGCTACTTCTCTTGTCTAGTTCACTGTTTCACACACAGTTACCACCAAATGGATTAGCTGGAGGAGTGTGACTTCTATTCAAGACTGGAATGTTAGCTCTTGATAATTTAGCAAACAGACCTTATCACTGTGACTTAAAAATTCTCTGGAACTATATGACAGGAACTCCTGCTGACTGTCTATATGGTTTTAGAAGCATGTGCTACAATTATTTCTTTTGTTTTCAGAAGCTCATGCAAAATTTGATATTCACAGCTGCTAGGCATCAATTTGGTTGAGAAACAATCTCACCACGAAAAAACAAAAGTGACTGATTCCAGATTATTGCCAGATCATGCATTGTAGTCCTGGATAGGATTCAAGTTTAAGTGCTACAAAAGTAACTATGACCCAGGTGGGCTATAAAGTTTCGGTAAACCACACCAGACTCCTTGTCTGCTGATAATGCTTGATAATATCTAGGAATTCCTAAGAGTGGAGTTAAGTGTGGTAGCTACAATTTTTTTTTTCTCCTCATAATGACTGTACTGAAGCAGACAACTGATAGAGGAATTACAAGATTGAAACTAATACATGTTTGTTTGCTGAGAAAATCAATCACAATTCCTATTTACAATATAAATAAAATTAAGATGGCATTACACAATGAAACCTATATATAAGCCTACATATAACCTTTTCTACAAACTGATCTGGACTAAGGAATCATATAAGTAAAGAGCCCTGAATACAAAGCCAGAACATCATTTAGAAAGCATCTTTATTATTATTATTTTAATTGTATCTCTTTAAATACCACTTATTGAGTATTTAGTTAACATTTTAAGAGAGGAACAATTATATGGGGAAATCATCCTATCTTCATAAAAAGGTAGAAAGTTACAATGGCAAACAACAAAAAGGGAGAAAAAGTATTTACTGCACTCTTTCATAACAAGGAATTCTTGTTAGTAACTCTTAAAGACTTAGGTCCATCTTAGTGATTAGTCATCCCTGTCCAACTGTATGTGTGCTGTGTTTGTTGTACAAAAGATTTATTGCTTTAAGATAAACTTGCTTAAACTAATCAATATAATTGAAAACATCAAAACTGTTAGAATTTTAAGATAAGCATTAATTTAAATCAAAGTGTTTCCGAAAAGATTTCCACATAAACATTATTTCATTTTTGTTCAGTATATGTCCTCTGTCCTTAGGAGAAGAGATGCACTTCATTTTCTGTCCTGTTGTTACACAGAGATTTGCAAGCACTATCATTACCATTTCCACATGCTTACGGACTTTACTTACAGGTATTTCTCGTGTTTTCACTCCCCACCACCATTCTAGGAATGTACGATAACAGTTATATTTCAATATGAATTTGTCCCTGTGTACTTCGACCTCTGTCATGTAAGACATGACATGTTTGGTATAACATGTTTTGTTATACCAAAACAAACATTTTCTGACTCTCTACGTGGCTTTTCTTCAACCATCTGTCTACCAAATACAGGAATGATAAAAATATTCAGAATAAGAAATATTCAGAAACAGAATCTAGATTCTCAAACTTTGCTATGCATTGCCCCTTGCTTTAAAGTCAGAGTGATATTTCAAATAAATAAAATAAAACGAAAGATTCCAAGGTTGGAGGAACAAGAAACTAGAAGTTGCTATGTGCTATAAGCAAGTCAATTTCCTTACATGAATCTTACATGATTTATATGCAAAATGAGGAAGAGGAAATGATGGCCTCTAAAGTCTTTTCAAATCTAGGATGTTGGATATCATTAATTAAACAAACATCTTTATTTTTATACAGCATTAGCATGAGTTAAAGAATTTAAAGATGAACAGGATTTGGTCCTGCCTTTGCCAATCTTTGGGCTTCCCTGGTGGCTCAGATGGTAAAGAATTTGTGTGCAATACAGTAGACCCAGATTTGACCCCTGGATCAGGAAGATCCCATGAGGAAGGCAATGGCTACCCACTCCAGTATTCTTTCATATATACTGATTATATATATAGATTTTATATATATATATATAGAGAGATTATATATATAGATAGATATATAGATGTAGGTATGGATGATATAGATTTCTATCTTGTTTTGCCTTTTCTCTGCTAGGTTTCTATTAAATATCCATTCTTTCTTTTATTAATTAACAAGAGACATGATTGTACTCAGGTTTGCAATGTGTCCTGTTAAAATTCTTAATTCCCGAAGTCTCCTTGCTTCTAAGGATAGTTGTATGACATGATTCTGAGCAGTAAGATTTAAGATGAAGTCAGCCAAATGGATTTTCTTTACAGCAAATTATTTTTCATATTGAAAAGTGACAGGTCTGGCTAGCAAGCATCACCTTTGCAATCACTTTCCATCTGGGGTATGGAATCAATGTTTGCAGATGAAGCAGCCCCTTCACCCATGAACACCAAGGGAGGTAGAGTGAATGGTGTCTCCACTTGGATGGCTGTCCTCTGTTGAGCTGTGGTCGCACAGTTGTGTCCAACTCTTTGCAATTCCATGGACTGTAGCCGATCAGGCTCCTCTGTCCATGGGGATACTTCAGGCAAGAATACTGGTTGCCATGCCCCCCTCCAGGGGATCTTCCCAACCCAGGGATTGAACCCAGGTCTCCTGCATTGCAGGTGGATTCTTCACCATCTGAGCTACCAGGGAAGCCCAGATGGCTGTCCAGTCCTGGGCTACCTAAAACTTGGACTTCTTCTATGAAAATTAAACTTACAAATGGTTTCTATATTACCAATTTCTGATATTTGCAGCCCAAGGAAACCTAACTGATAAACCTGTTATACTTCTCAAATAGAAGTAGTTCACATTCTGTGTATAGCACCATCAGTTCAGTTCAGTTCAGTCACTCAGATGTGTCCAACTCTTTGTGACCCCATGGACTGCAGCACGCCAGGCCTCCCTGTCCATCAACAACTCCCAGAGTTTACTCAAACTCATGTCCATTGAGTCGGTGATGCCATTCAACAATTTCATCCTCTGTCATCCCCTTCTCCCGCCTTCAATCTTTCCCAGTATCAGGGTCTTTTCAAATAAGTCAGTTCATATTAGGTATCATTAGATTCTTTAGAAAAACTTAAAATCTAAACATATACACTCAATTTTTAATGCTTTAACTAAATTAATAGCTTTCTTATCTCTCTAGAATTTATCTTCATGCTGCTGCTCTTATTTCTCATATTTTTCTTTCATTCAATATTCATTAGAATTTCTAATTATTTCACAAAAAACTTCATTAGAAAACTGCTATTTTATTTATATATGTTTGTCAAATACTATGCCTGTCTCCTCTAGGAACAGATGGCTGCAAATTTCCTATACTTTGTCATGAATCCCTTTTTTGTATACCTCACAAACTCATTTGATTTGTTTAGCATCTCAATGTATGCTCTATACTAATCAAAGAATTATTCATATTTTTTCAAATTTTTATTTCATTGTGCTTTATTTCTAACCTTTATAATCCTTGGATTTTATTTTTCTATATTGCTATTTCTTTCCTGTATAATTGTCACCTGTGTTCTCACTTTCCTTTGAAATTATCTATGACACTGACATGTCTATGTCTATGACATAGATCGTTTATGTCACTGATAGACACTCTATGACACTGATCGTCTACATATACAGCCACATTTTTCAATTTTACATTTTGGACTACCTTTACTATGCATATTTGTTTTAAGACAACAGATGAACAAGATATATATGAACATTCTCCATGGTTTATGTACTAAGGGAGAGGGTTCTTGCTCATTAAAGGCCTTTGGTGGGTAGCACATGCCTCTGAGCTGTGGTGTTGGAGAAGACTCTTGAGAGTCCCTTGGACTGCAAGGAGATCCAACCAGTCCATTCTAAAGGATATCAGCCCTGGGTGTTCTTTGGAAGGAATGATGCTAAAGCTGAAACTCCAGTACTTTGCCCACCTCATGTGAAGAGTTAATTCATTGGAAAAGACTCTGATGCTGGGAGGGATTGGGGGCAGGAGGAGAAGGGGACAACAGAGGATGAGATGGCTGGATGGCATCACTGACTCGATGGACGTAAGTCTGAGTGAACTCTGGGAGTTGGTGATGGACAGGGAGGCCTGGCATGCTGTGATTCATGGGGTCGCAAAGAGTCGGACACAACTGAGCGACCGAACTGAACTGAAATGAACTGAATATAACTTAAAAGGATTTTTGTGGTTTTCTATCTTGGAACTATTCTTAAAAAATGTTGATAAGGAAGACGGGATTATCTAAGATATATACCCCTAATAGCCTAGAAATTCTGTTAAATGTTAGGATATGTATCCTGAGAACAATTATAAAATTCATTAAAATTTATTAGTATATTCTAAAGTACAGCTAGTGATACAAATCAAGTTTAGTCTAAATGTAAGTCACTCAGTCATGTTTGGAATTCTCCAGGCCAGAATACTGGAATGGGTAGCCTTTCCCTTCTCTAGGGATCTTCCCAACCCAGGGATCGAACCCAGGTCTCCTGCAATTTCAGGTAGATTCTTTACCAACTGAGCTACCAGAGAAGGAAACAACAATTTAGAGTTATTAGAAATTATTTTATAGTGTATACACAATTACCTTTTAAGTTAACAAAATGTTTTAACTCCTATCTTTCAGGTGCTATGCAAACTCTGCATGTCGGGGGTGAGAACAGATGAAATCTCTCTTCATGGTATGTAAGTTTAGATGGAGTACATAAGCTAAAATGCTGTGACTGGTCTAATTCAAGGATAGGCCAACTTCAGCTCACCTTCCAAGTTCGACCTGCTAACTGGTTTTTGGTAAATAAATTTTATTTATGAAACACAACCATGCCCTTTAATTTACATATTGTCTCTCTGACTGTTTTCATGATGCAATAGCAGAGCTGACTATTTAGGACAGAGACCTTCTGACTTATAAAGCTAAAAATGCTCACTACCTCATTCTTATAAAAAAAGTTTGTAGACAGCTCATCTAATTGTTCATTCAGTAACCAAATAACAGTAGCTGGTTATTTTAGTCAGCTGTTTAAAACACAATCTGCATGTGTGAGCGCAATGACAAGTGAAGGTTTAGCTATCAAAATGTCACATCAGCTTGTTCAACAGCCTTTATTCAATGCAACCATTCTTGTATTAATTTGCTCATAACTCTCTCCCAAACACACTATATCATAAATCCAAGGATCGATAATTTATCTTACCAATTTTATGACCCTTCTATCGAGGTACAGATACAATGCCATAATTAACACAACAGTTTGTACATTAAGTATCCTGGAGAAATATCCAACAAGGTTACCATGTCAACAGAGCACCTCAGAAAAATTCATTTCTCCTAGAACTCACAATGAGTTTGGGATGTTTTATCTGTAAAGATAAGAATACTTAGGGATCTATTTTTGGTTGAGCAAACTTGCTGATGTTTATGGGACCTTACAGAGACTAGTTGTAAAATATGATTGACAGGACAATAACCATTTTATGGAATAAACTCTAAACTCCTTTGCATTCTCAGGAAGTCTGCAATCTAAAGCACATTCTTCTTCCTTCTCCTAGTAATTAGCTACTTAAATAGCACTAATAAAGCCTCCCAGATGTTCCATCAACTTCCTATCTAATTTTATGACAGGATTTTTTGATTAAAAGTGAAGAGGAAATAATCAATTATTCCTTTGTTTTCAAAGGAATATATGTTTCTAGCATTATTTAATCATATATCACATTAGATTTCCAAAGAAGTAAACTTATGCAATTGATAGAAAACTTTCATGGAATTAAAAAATAGTGATCTTTATCATCATTAACTAACAGGTAAAAAAATATCCTTACCTCCAGATGATAAATTTGTAGTTGACCCTCTGCTCCTTCAAAGAAAGAAATATCTGGTGAAATATTTTTGAATTATATTTACTGATACAAAAAGAAATGAACTTTCCATAAATATTTTAGAATAGCTTGATATGATCATATTTCTTTCTTTCATCATTTAGAGTACTGTCATTAATTATATTATTTAAAGGCCTATATTCTTTCTGTGTACAAGATAGTGTATGGGCTACAAAGGCACCATAAATATTGATGTAAAGGGAATGGCAAAAGAAACAAGAGTAACTAACATTGATTTCTAGGCAGGCCTCTAGGTCCCTAACCTCTGTCATTTCATGTGATGAAGATGATTTTATCTTCCCCACATCTTTACTCTGATATTTCAAGGATGAGCAAGAAATTGAGAGAATTGAGATTCAGAAAATGTAAATACTGGGACTTCCCTGGTGGTCCAGTGGTTAAGAATAAATACATTTTGCAATGCAGGGTACTTGGGTTCAATTCCTAGTCAGGGAACTAAGAGTCCACATGTCGAAAAGCAACTAAGCTTGTCAGCCACAACGACTGAGCCCACACACCACAATAGAGTCCAGGCACCACAATGAAAGATCCCACTTGCCACAACTAAGACTTGACACAGCCAAATAAATAAATAATGTTTTTAAATATTTTTGGTTAGTAAATGGCAGAGCTAATGTTGCAACTTGTCTTATTCTAAAACCTGTATACGTCCTTCTACTGCATGATGCTACTCTAAATTAATTTAAAATATTTGAATGAACAGGTATCAGTACCCTTGTATAATATGAAAAATAAATTTGGACAATGTTCATGCAAAGAGTGGGTGGTGACCTCATAAGTGTATTTGCAGGCACATCCTTTCTGAATTATGTGGATATAGTTCAGGTAGAATAATTCAGGTAGAATAGCAAAACCTCAAGTTTTCTGCTACTTACAAAGATCTCCAGTTTCCCAAAAAATTAAATTCACAATTGAAATTTAATAACTTAAGAAGTAGAATATTGGAATTTTGATTAAAAGTGAAAAATCTTTCACTGTACAAAGGTATACTGAACCTGTTTTCATGATAAAATGTATATTATCTTTACCAATATGTTAGTTACATTTTTAAATTTTAGAAAAACTCTTCAGTAATACTTTTTCCCAGAATGGGTGAAAATAGGTGAACAACCCAATGTTATATAGCAATGTATGAAATTTGGAATTAGATCCTGCCAATTATTTTTACTGGAAAAAAAATGAAAAGTTAGTGTGGATTTAAATAACACACTTATTTTACTGGGGCAAAGAATCCGCTTGCAATGCAGGAGACTCAAGAGGTGCAGGTTCAATTTTTGGGTCAGGAAGATTCCTGGAGGAGGACATGGCAACTCCCTTCAGTATTCTTGCCTGGAGAATACCATGGACAGAGGAGCCTGACAGGCTACAGTCTATAGGGTTGCAAAAACTAAAGTGACTGAACGAACACACGTTATCAAGTCCAGTATTAAGTTGCCACTCTCTAAAATATATTCTATTTAAAATTATATTCTCTGATATTTGGATTTTGAGGACATTTAATAATCCAGTTCTTTTTCTTATTCTATGATTTTCTTTCTAATTCTATGCTTTCTTATTCTATGCTTTTCAGTAAAAGACGATGTTATGTGTACTAAAGTAGAATGTATTAATAAGATAATGGTAATGTAAAACATTATTTCTTTGGCAAAATTATTATTAATAGTCGTTTCAAATTTTTTATCTTGAGAAACTCCTTTTATTAACAGTTTATAAACTGTTATTGTTATAAAAATAAAACTGTTTAGAAAATACTACTAGATTTCAATAGTTAAAAGTTAAAGCTATTTTATAAAATAAAACAAGAAACAATTTTAATGAAAAGATGTTCATGAAAATGCAAATTAAGACAACAAAGTTATCAGATGGTTACCATCAAAAAGTCTACAAATAACAAATGTTAGAGAGGATGTGAATAAAAGGGAACCTTTATACATTGTTGGTGGAAACATAAATTATCAGAACAGCCACTATAAAAAATAGTATGGAGGTCCTTCAAAAAAGGAAAAATAGAATTATTACATGATCCAGCAATTCCTCTCCTGGATTTATACCTGGAAAAAAATGAAAACACCAACTCAAAAAGATATACATGCCCCAGTATTCATAACAGCACTGTATACAATGGCCAAGTGCCCATCATGGGATGAATGAATAAATAATTTGCTATATATATTATATACATACACATATTGCTTTGCCATAAAAAAAATTAAATTCTGACATTTGCAGCAAGGTGACTAGACCTAGAGAATATTATGCTTAGTGAAATAAGTCAGACAGAGGAAGGCAAATACTATATGATATAACTTACATGTATAATCAAAAAAATAATATAAATGAATGTATATGCAAAATAGACTCAGGGAGATAGAAAACAAATTAGTGGTTACCAGAGAGGAGAGGGAATGGGAGAAGAGCATGTCAGGAGTATGGGATTAAAGGTACAAAGTACCATGCATAAAACAGATGAACAACAAGTATATATTGTATAGCACAGGGAATCATAGCCATTATTTTGTAATAACTTTTAATAGAGTATAGTCTATAACAAAACTGAATCACTATGCTATATGCCTAAAACTAATATAATATTGTAAATCAACTGTATCTCACTGAAAAAATAGAAACAGTTTTAGCAGCATTATAGCTGCTAATATTCATAAAAAGAAAGTTTATAAATGCAATTTGTCTTTGATACATCATACTTGATATAATGTTACAAGTTATATATATATTTTAAAAACTATATCATAACTAGATGAAATACAATTTCTACTTTGAGGCTATGAAAGTGCTTTTAACACAAAAATTTTACCTACACCAAGTAGGTACTGAATAAATTTTTTATTAAATAAATGAGAATGTAACAAGACAGAATGGGGAAACAAACAATACATGCTGAGACAGCAAAGCAAATTTAATACAGACTACAAGAAAGGCCCAGAAATGCATTTGAGGGAAATATATGGATCACTGTCTTGGTTTTACAGCACCGCATTTATTATCCATTCCTCCTTCCTTTGAAGATTGAGGAGACAACCATTAAAAATGTGTAAAATGTAATAAAACATATAAAAAATTAAAATCTCTTTTTATCAACAACAAATGATTACTGTTTAGAGAGGCAATCTGCCGTGGTATCTGGATGAAATTGCTGAGTATTCTAAGAATTTAACACTCTGACACACTCTACCTGAGATATTTCTCAAGGTTGTGATTGCAGGGAGAAACCTCCATGAGGCACCATCTCTCCCTCCAAGAGCAGGCTTGTGCACACTTGCTGCAGAAGCAGTAAATCCCCCAAGTCGAGTGTCCTCCTGCTGTGCTACAATCCACTGCATATGCAGGAATCTGTGAGACTGAGGGGGCAGGGGGAAACTGACACAATTAGGAAGCTCTGACCATTGCTCTGGCTGTGAGCAATAAAGTCCTTTGTCTCAGACCTGGGAGTTTTGTGTTTTCGGTCAGGATATATTAAACACTAAAAGGTTAATTTTCTAGCAAGTAGGGTAAAATCTCAGATCTTGCACAATTCTGGACAATGATATCACTATCAGAATTTGTGAGTGTGTGTATATATATAATTCTATACATATAACCTCATACACACTTACACACATGTACAATTATATTCCATATATACTTTTTTAGTGGCCCTTTTGAGAAAACCTATAACATTAATATAATGTTAATGGCATACAATCTTGGGCATTTATTTACATTTTCAGTACCCTAGATTTCTCAACCTACATTGAGAATACCACTGGTAGCTAATTCATAAGACTGTAATGAGTATTAAATGATGTATTGGATATAATATTCTTACAGTCAATAACTGTTGGCAGTCAATACCTTTAACCATACTATTTTACCTTTGGTGGATCTTTTAGAAACCATTATTTTCCAAAGATATTTCATGGAAAATAGATCTATAATCCTTCTATAATTATTGAGGAATATTCATGTTGGGGGAAAACAATGCCATGTGAGAAATAACATCTATATTTGGTAAAAATATAATGAAACATTTTAAATAAAAATTTCATATTTTGCCTTAATATTAAAAATCGTTCTTATTTCAAATAGCCTGATTTCACAAAATATAGTACACATAATTCTCCTATTCTAAAATCTATTGCTTTTGAGATCATTCAGACAAGTGCATTTAAAGACTTTCCTACTTACGAAATATATCGAAAAGACAACAGTGGCCTCTAGTGATGCAAGAGCTAAAATAACAGGATGGAAATCTAAACTATTGAAAGGAAAATAAATTTAAATGACTTGCTTAAATGGTGAGTCTAACTGGTGAGAGATTAATATAGCCCATACTTCAGAGAAAGTCCCCTCATTCAAAAAAATAAATCTTTATACACTGATAAATTAATGTGCATACTTATTAACTCAAGCAGAAACTGTCATCTTCACATCTACTGTTTATAAGGGACTATCAGTTCAGTTCAGTTCGGTGGCTCAGTTGTGTCCGACTCTTTGCAATCCCATGAATCGCAGCACTCCAGGCCTCCCTGTCCATCACCAACTCCCAGAGTTTACCCAAACTCATGTCCGTCGAGTCGGTGATGCCATCCATCCATCTCATCCTCTGTGGCCCCGTTCTCCTCCTGCCCACAATCCCTCCCAGCATCAGAGCCTTTTCCAATGAGTCAACTCTTCACATGAGGTGGCCAAAGTATTGGAGTTTCAGCTTCAGCATCAGTCCTTCCAATGAACACCCAGGGCTGATCTCCTTTAGAATGGACTGGTTGGATATCCTTGCAGTCCAAGGGACTCTCAAGAGTTTTCTCCAACATCACAGTTCAAAGGCACCAATTCATCAGTGCTCGGCTTTCTTCACAGTCCAACTCTATCATCCATACATGACCACTGGAAGAACCATAGCCTTGACTAGATGGACCTTTATTGGAAAAGTAATGTCTCTGCTTTTGAACATGCTATCTAGGTTGGTCATAACTTTCCTTCCAAGGAGTAAGCATCTTTTAATTTCATGGCTGAAATCACCATCTGCAGTGATTTTGGAGCCCCCCAAAATAAAGTCTGACACTGCTTCCACTGTTTCCCCATCTATTTCCCATGAAGTGATGGGACCAGATGCCATGATCTTAGTTTTCTGAATGTTGAGCTTTAAGCCATCTTTTTCACTCTCCTCTTTCACTTTCATCAAGAGGCTTTTTAGTTCCTCTTCACTTTCTGCCATAAGGGTGGTGTCATCTGCATATCCGAGGTTATTGATACTTCTCCCAGCAATCTTGATTCCAGCTTATGCTTCTAGATTCATACATAGACAAGTTGTACATAATCACAAGACTACTATTTACTTGTCAAACACATTTGATTATAAAATAGCAGTTAGATCTTGCTTGTAAATGCTAGTACCGCACTATGGTTTGGAAATTCAACTAAATTTATTAATACTCATTCAGAAAAAACTGTCACGGAGGGGAAATTATTAACTATATAATTTCTCATGTAGATTTAAAGTTAAATAAATTTATTACTATTTTGTCTTTTGTAAACATGTATACATGTATCACATAGTTATATATACAAGAATCATATGTGTACATGCTGCATACCTATAGATATACACAAATGTATCAAATTGATACATACTCATGTATTGGCATAATTTGCTCTTAATAGATATAAATCACTTTGTGACAGTTAAAATATACTTGCAACTATTCTAAGAGTTATTCTCTACCTAATGTTGAAAGAAGTTAATATTCACTCTTTCAGCACGAGTTTCTAAAGGAAAAGAGATAAAAATCTATGGAGAAGAATGAATATTTGATTTATATATAGCCAAAAACTAGACCAAAACAATAACTAAACAATAAATCATATATTATCAGTATTTTTATTTTCCTTTTATCAGTTTCAAAATTTATTTTCCACTCACTGTCCTTACAAAAAGAAATTCTTTTATTTTTTGTCACTCTTTTTTTTTTAACTGTAAAATAAAATTGATTGCATCTTGTTCAGTTGCCCAGTCATGTCCGACTCTTTGTGACCCCAGGGACTGTAGTATGCCAGGCCAGAGAATTCCACAGACAGAGGAGCCTGATGGGATACAGTCCATGGTCGCAGAGTCAGACACAAAGAGCAACTAAACACTGATTGCATCTACCCTCTAGCTAGACTTGAGAAGCTGTATAGCCTGGATTTCATTTTGATAATTGATATAATAAATATGTGCTGGACACATTCTTGGGACCACTACTATGCTAGGAGCTAAATAGGTAAATAAAAGATCAAACAGAATATGTTCAGTACAATGGTCTTCAATCACCTGGAACATCTGAACACACCGCTGAGTGCCAACCCCACAAATTTCTGATTCAAGAGGTGATGTGACACAAAATCTTGCATTACTAACAAGTTCCAGAGAAATGCTGATTCTGCAGTTCTTGGAAAGACACTTCCAGAACAAGTGATTGAGTGTGTTTTACAGTTAGGGTTTAGCAAGGATACTGTAAATCTGTCACTAACCAAGACTTGGAGAAGTTAGGGAAGAATTCCCAGGGCCCCTGAACACTGAATCTTGAAGAATGGTGAACAAAGCCAGGTGAAGCCAGGTAAATTCTACTGTTGTAGGAGCCCTATTGATAGCTGAGCTTTCATAGCTCATTAATCCAGGTCAAACCAAGTCTTCTACTGAGCTGGGAATTTTACTCATGTAAAAAGAATATTATTTATCCTTTTCTGACAATTGCAGTTTCAATGAGGTTGAAAGTATGCACGATAGACACAAACAGAAATCTGATCTCATAAGCTTTGGCTAAGCTAGGGTATTTTTGGTCTCAAGGAAAATTTAATACTCAATATCTGAGAGTTGTAGTCCCGAAGGGCTAAACAGGACTTTTGAATAGAAATTTGACCTTAAAAGAGGAGGCTTTTATGTTTCCAATTATTTGCTATGTTTCCTCAAATAAAAACAATGATAAAAATAATGTTACTAATAAATTAAGCCCACCATTTTTCTTTCATATGTTTGAGCAATACAATTGGAGAAGGGCATGGCAACTGACTTCAGTATCCTTGCCTGAAGAATCCCATGGACAGAGGAACCTGGTGAGCTGCAGTCCATGGGGTCACAAAAGAGTTGGACACAACTGAAGCGACTAAACAACATGCAGGACAGGACATGTTCAAGTCACTAAGACAGGAACTGAACTGCCCTGATCGTTCAGTGGTTAATATTCTGCACTTCTACTAGAAGAAGCATGAGTTCGATCCCGGGTTGGGGAACTAAGATCTCACATGCATCAAACTCTAAACCCTCTCTTGATTCTTTCTAGATTAATCAAGGTCAGTTACCTGAAAAATCCCCTCAAACCTTTCTCTGAATGCTCTTTTCCTTATCTGATATAACTGCAACCAGTCTCTCCTCTGAGTATATATTTCCACTAAAATCCTTTCCATTGGTATGTGTTGAAGGCATCCTTCTTAATTCTCATGGTTGTTTCCAGACCCTTCTCCCTTATTCTTCCCTGAAACCATCACCGAAAAACTCTATGATACAGGATTAATATAGCAAGACTAGCCCTCATTGTTGTAGTCATCTACCAACTTTTGGCTTATTTTCCCTTTTCGTTAAAGATTTAGTTTTTTATTTTGTTCCTGGTACATATCTACAGTCATAATTCAGGGAGGGAATACCCCAATGCTTGGCCTCTCAGTTTCTGTCCTCTTTCCACTCTACAAACACCTCAGCCACATGCTCTCTTATTCATAACCTAGACCTTGTCAATTTTAATAGCTATAACCTCTCCATGCTGTGCTGTGCTTAGTTGCTCAATCATGTCGTACTCTTTGCGGCCCCATGATCTATAGCCAACCAGGCTCCTCTGTCCATGGGGATACTTAAGGCAAGAATACTGGAGTGGGTTGCCATGCCCTCCTTCAGAGGATCTTTCTAACCCAGGGATCGAACCCAGGCCTCCCATCTCCCACATTGCAGGCAGATTCTTTACTGTCTGAGCCACCAGCAAAGCCCAACTTCTCCATAGCCATGATCTTTAGTATCCTCAACTTCAACCATATCTTCTGCTTACTTTCCACAGTATCCTGACTCCAGTATTTTGTAAACCCCACTGGTGCTCTGAAATTGCCATCATTCATTCTTTCTTACTCCTTTCATATTCTCAAGTGTCCCTTACCCATTTTAAGTCTCATGATCAAGAATTACAATCACTGTCTTAGTTATGGGCTTCCCAGATGGCGCTAGCGGTAAAGAATCTGCCTGCTAATGCAAGAGATGAAAGAGATGCAAGTTCAATCCCTGAGTGGGGAAGATCCCCTGGAGGAGGGCATGGCAACCTACTCCAGTAGTCTTGCCTGGAGAATCCCATGGACAGAGGAGCCTGGCATGTTACAGTTCATAGTATCATAAAGAATTGGACAGGACTGAAGCAACTGAACATGCACATATGTCTTACTTATACCCCAATGCATGCTCTATTTACTTTGTGCCTGCATAGCTATGATGTTTGGAATAAAGAAAACACACACGCTGACCTCTCCCACCTCAGATTTGTGACCACCAACCCAGACTGCCCCCTAATCATATGATAATTGAGTTTTCCTAACCCATTCACTATCCTTCTCTTCTAAACAGCCACATCGTATTTATTCTCCATTTTTTAATTTCACCGAGTGATACTGCTTCCTGTTTTAGTGAAACTCTCCAAAGCTGCAGAAGAGACCACCAACCACCAAATCTCTCCACCTACCTTCATCTAGTCACATATACTTGCCAACTGTCTTGTTGCTAAATAAGAACTTTTGATGTTCCAATTTACAGAAGAATTTCCTCCTTCCTCATGTGCCCTCTGCCTCATTAACTCTCACCATCATTCAAGGGCATTTCTCTTGCAGTTCCTGCTATCTCCTGCCTTATGAAGTTTTCCTTCTCTTTTGCATCTCTCCATTTTATGCCACGAATTCTCTCTTTAAAAGAAGAAAACTAAATAAGACAAAAATAAATCCCTTAAATCCACTCCCTTCTTCAACAACCACTTCAATTCTTTTGTTCCTTTTAATGATATTCTGTGAACTCAGTATTTCATGTTCACTTTTTTCAATCCCTCACTGCCCCTTTTCCTTGGAATGCTTGAACCAGGCTTTCCCCATTGCCTTCTTCCTGTAACCGCTCTTGTGAAACCCTGAGTGACTTCCACATGGCTAGCTCCTCATTCAATTCTCAGTCCCCACCTTACTCGATCTGTCAGCAGTATTTGATGTAGTCAGTTACTCTTTTCTTCTTTGAAATACTCTCTTCTCTTGGTTTCTAAGACATCACTCCCCTCATGAACTTCCTTTCAACTCACTGGCTGTGTTTATCCTCTTCTTCGATGAATAACTTATCTCCTTTGCCTGCTAGTGTTGAAATGAATCATGCCTTAATCTTAGGCCTCTTTTCCCTTCTCTCTACACTCAATTTTTTTGCAATATCATCTTCTTTCTATATGTCAATGACTCCCAACTCTCTTCTGAGTAAACCTGTTCCTTAAACTCAAGACCCAGGTATCCAATTGTTTACTCAACATCTTCACTTGGGTAGGCATCTCAAATGTAACATGTTAAACACTGAGGTCCAGGTTCCCTCACCTTTAAGACCTAATTCTCTGTCAGTGTATATCTGTATATCCCATTTCACTTAAAGACAACTTATTCCCTTTTTTTATTTTTATTTTTTGCCACACCATGCAACATGTGGGATCTTAGTTCTCCAAACAGGGATTGAACCCATGCTTCCTGCAGTGGAAGTATGGAGTCTTAACCATTGGATTGCCAGAGACGTCTCAACTCACCCCTTCATATTGCTCAGTCAGAACTTTAAAGTTATTTTTGACCCCTGTCTTTGTATTTCTCTCATTCATCAAATACAGTGTATTGTTGCATGCTAAGTTTTATCTATTCTTCTATGTACTGGAACTACAATAATGAACAAATCAGACAAAAATCTTGGTCTCACAGAGCATATATGCTAGTGAAAAAAGCCAGAAAATAAAATTGTAAAATATAGCACTTTATGTGTTACTGGAAGTATGGGGATAAATTATTAAGAATAGAAAACTTTTATAGGTAGAGTTTGAAATTTTAAACAGGACACCATGGAAGTCTTCACCAAGAAGGTGAGATCTGGGTAAAGATTTGAAAGATGTGAAAAACTGAGGCATGAGAACATTTAGGGGAAAAATATTCCAGTCAGAAGAAATACAAAGTGCAAACGTTCTGAGTCAAGAGTGGGCCTCATATTTTCTTGAAAAGCAAAGAGGCTAGTGTGGCTTAAGCAGTGGGATCCCAAAGAAATGAGGGCAATAAATTAGCTGAGAACTGGATCATGTGGGGACTTACAGGTCATTACAAAGATTTCAGTGTTTACAGAGTGAGATAAGAAACTACTGGAAGGTTTTGAGCAGAAGAAAGGTGTTACTTCTCCTTTTTTTTTTTTTTTTCCCCACAGAATTACTATCTCCTTGAGTAGAACATATACGAGGGCAAAGGTGTAATCAGAGAGATGAGCTTCACATTAACTTTAGATAGCCCATTTTATTGAATTATAACAACTCTTTGGAAAGGATATTATTTTTCAAGAATTCTGGTGAAGGAACATTCAAAATATGTAATAAAGAGTTAGTCCCAGGCACACGCTAAGAGTCTAAGAGTTGCCACCAGTCTTTACCACCTAACAGAGCCATGCCATGCAAATAAGGTAACAACCAGTCCCTCTTGGCTGAATGTACAAAGGATGTTCCTTAATGAAAGATACTGAAGTTCTTATTCTATAATACTTCTTAAAATATTTTTCTTGCAGGTCCTTATAATATATGGTTAACCTCAGTCCATTGTATAAAGTTGAGCTTCCAAAACAATTTGATAACTTCTGGAAGTTTAGATGCCCCATATATGCTGAGAAATCTGTATGCAGGTCAAAAAGCCATAGTTAGAACTGGACATGAACAATAGACTGGTTCTAAATTGGGACATCAAGGCTGTATATTGTCTCCCTGTTTATTTAACTTACATGCAGAGTACATCATGCAAAATGCCAGGCTGGATGAAACACAAGCTGGAATCAAGATTCCCAGGAGAAATATCAATAACCTCAGACATGCAGATGACACAACCCTTATGGCAGAAAGCAAAGAAGTACTAAAGAGTCTCTTGATGAAAGTGAAAGAGGAAAGTGAAAATGCTGGCTTAAAATGCAACATTCAAAAAATGAAGATCCCATCACTTCATGGCAAATAGATAAGGAAACAATGGAAAGAGTGACAGACTTTATTTTCTTGGGCTCCAAAATCACTGCAGATGGTGACTGCAGCCATGAAATTAAAAGACAGTTGCTCCTTAGAAGAAAGGCTATGACAAAACTAGACAGCATATTAAAAAGCAGAGACAACTTTGCCAACAAAGGTCCAACTTCCATATGCTCAAGCTGGGTTTAGAAAAGGCAGAGGAACCAGAGGTCAAATTGCCAACATCCATTGGATCATTGAAAAAGCAAGAGAGTTCCAGAAAAACATTTACATCTGCTTTATTGACTATGCCAAAACCTTTGACTGTGTGGATCACAACAAACTGGAAAATTCTGAAAGAGATGGGAATGCCAGACCACCTGACTTGCCTCCTGAGAAATCTGTATGCAACAGTAAAGAAGCAACAGTTAGAACTGGACATGGAAAGATAGACTGGTTTCAAATTGGAAAAGAGTACAAAAAGGCTGTATATTGTTATCCTGCTTATCTAACTTATATGCAGAGTACATCATGCGAAATGCCAGGCTGGATGGAGCACTAGCTGGAGTCAAGATTGCCGGGAGAAATATCAGTAACCTCAGATATGTAGATGACACCACCCTTATGGCAGAAAGCGAAGAACTAAAGAGCCTCTTGATCAAAGTGAAATAGGAGAGTGAAAATGTTGGCTTAAAACTGAACATTCCAAAAACTAAGATCATGGCATTCGGTCCCATCACTTCATGGCAAATAGATGGGGAAGCAATGGAAACAGTGTCAGACTTTATTTTTTTGGGCTCCAAAATCACTACAGATGGTGACTGCAGCCATGAAATTAAAAGACGCTTACTCCTTGGTAGAAAAGTTATGACCAACCTAGACAGCATATTAAAAACCAGAGACATTACTTTGCCAACAAAGGTCTGTCTAGCCAAGGCTATGGTTTTTCCAGTGGTCATGTATGGATGTGAGAGTTGGACTATAAAGAAAGCTGAGCACCGAAGAATTCATGCTGTGGTGCTGGAGAAGACTCTTGAGAGTCCCTTGGACTGCAAGGAGATCAAACCAGTCCATCCTAAAGGAAATCAGTCCTGAATATTCATTGGAAGGACTGATGTTGAAGTTGAAACTCCAATACTTTGATCACTTAATGGGAAGAACTGACTTATTGGAAAAGACCCCAATGCTGGGAAAGAGAGAAGGCAAGAGGAGAGGGGGATGATAGAGGATGAGATTGTTGGATGGCATCACTGACTGGTGGACATGTGTTTGAGCAAGCTCTGGGAGTTGGTGATAGACAGGGAAGCCCGGCTTGCTGCAGTCCATGGGGTCTCCAAGAGTCAGACATGACTGAGTGACTGAACTGACTGATATGCTAAAAAACTAATTTAATTCTAACATACAGTCAAGCATTTAGCAAAATTAATTTTTAATACTCATCAGTCAGTTAACAGAATTGGGATCCTAAACTTAGTAAGTTTTTAACATTGTTTCATTAATTTTTACATTCTATACTCTTTTATACCCACATCACTAAATAAGAATTTTCCCACACAATGCAACATACACCATGATTTTAATGATTTTAGGAAGGGAGAATTGATTCTTTACAGGCTACAATTTCCTCAATCTAAATGTCATTTTTATATTTAGTTAAAGGAACTTATTTTGTCAGCAATAATAGATGAATATCCCTCCTACCTTTTAATTGCTCTCTTTGCAATTTTAATTAATTGAGTTAATACATTTTTGCATCTAAATGATAATCACACATTTTGTGAACTGCTTGTCTTATCAGAGAATGATGAGACATTAACTACACTCGTTGCTACAAAATATCTATAAAAAGCCGTTATTGCTACAAACCAAGCATGTGAGGTCAAAGTTTATGATACACTCAATAAGTCCACCTTATTTTTAAACCTTCTTATTACATTATGATTATTTAAAATTATATTACATAACTATCTTTTGTGCAAACACATCTATTCTTTTTCCCATGCTTACAACAAAATACAAATGTAGAGATGCAGATGTTCTTCTTCCCCACACAAATGGGATATACTATTCTTGTTAATTTGAAAAATTATCGTTTCCCTTTACACAATGTATCAGAGTCATTTTTCCAGATCAACACTTATAAATCTAACATAGTATTGTAAATAGAAGCTGAACATTTTCTATAGGTGTTCAGATAATTCCTTTCTGAAATTTAATTATAGGTTCTCAATAACTTATTTGCCAATTCAAATTTTAAACTTCTTTCTAATTCATGTTGAGAAACATGACCTGAAGCAATATGAAGCTATTTATAATCTTTATTTAACCTAGTTAATTTGAACACTCATACATTTTGCTGAAGAAATATAAATGTGTTTCATTATGAGGTGCTGCCCCAGCCCCCTAGTGGTATTAATAATATATAGAATATGCTTCATATTATTGCTATAAAAATCCCTAACCATCAGAATTCTTAAACATATTTTGTCCCAAGGGTTTTAGTTAATGGTTTGTACATTTGTATAAAGAATAATGCAATAAATATCTTTTGACCTATTCAATTAAAGGCTGGGCTTTTTGTTTCTATAAATTAGATCTCTAGAACTAAAATTACTGGCTCATAAAATATGCACTTCAATTCTTACATGCCCTAAATCACTTTCAGAAAGGTTTCAATTTGTACTTCTATCAAGTATGTGTTAGCATGTTTATATTTTTCATAGCTTTATTAGGAAAATATTTTGACAAATCTTTAATATAATAACTTCATACACTTGTTAACTTTTACACTGTTATTTCCCATGGTGAATCTCCCCTGCTAGAAATCCCATGCACAACATCTCATAAACAACCCTAATACCCCACAGGCAATTTAAAAGAGACATTTCAGACTGTAGGGAGCATAAAATCTCATCTGTTTTAGTAGTTATGTTATAGAGATATTTCTTCTAACCATCTCCAACATTTACTTGTTATTTATTTTTATGCCCTGGATTATCTTCCTTTCTATGCTGTTATCTGTGAACTGTGAAACTAATTAGCCTTATTAACCTAATGTCTCTTCTTCCCTCCTACTGCTCTCCCTCCTTCATTTCCATTTCATCCGGTGATTACTCTTCTTCCAAATACACATTAACTTTTGAAGTGCCCTATTTAGTTCCTCAGTGGTCTTCCTATGTGAGCATTTTCACTTACTATGCTCAGTCTCTTCAGTCATGTCTGATTCTTTGCAACCCCATGGGCTGTAGCCCACCAGGCTCCTCTGTCTGTGGGATTTTCCCAGCAAGAATACTAGAGTGGGTTGCCATTTCCTCCTCCATTCACTTACTATAATTCAGAGCTAATAAGCATGCATTTATTTCTCTAGAGTATTCTCCCTGTTTCACATACATATTACTATAGGATGTGCAATAGAATATAAATGCTATCTACACTATTAGATCACACCATGAGCATTTCATAGTCATCTTTCTCCCATCATCTGCCTTCTAGAAATGCCCATTTTTACATCTTATATACACCAAGAGCCAGAACTGCCTGGCATTTAGTGAACTCAAAAACTGTTTGTAAAATGCATATATGAAAAACAATAGTGCTCTACACTTCTAGAAAATATTTTCAGCTGCAATTAATCATTAAAACACAATTACAATAATTATTTGATAAGGGTGGAATATCATTTCAAAGAAGTTAAGCAGCTAGAAAAAAGGATATAAGATTCAAGTGTGACCAAATCAGGGATAAAATAAAATTGCCTGGTTTTAAATCTACCTCTAGTTCATCTTATGGATTTTTAACTGATAAGCCCTTATTTTTATTCATGTTGATAAATTATACACTGATTTTTGTGTTATCGTGTAGCTTAAACACATTGCAAAATACTTTAAAATACTACGTACTGGGTAGACTGAGAGTGAACAATTCACATGAAACATATATTACATGGACTGTGTAAATAAAAATATATGAATACGAGCATGCATTCTAACTTCTACTTTTCATGACTTAAAACCATTCCACTGGAAATCAAAGGCAATACAGAGCCCTCTAAGCTAGGAGATGTCGCCATTCATGTTTGCCTGCCTGTGTTGTACCTAATGACTATGTGGACATAAGTGGATGGATTTGACTTTTCAAAGAGAATATGTTTTATTGTATGCAGCATGAGCTTGCAAAGAAATACTGCTTTATTTTTATGACTGGTATGTATGAATCATAATCAGTTCTCTGAATTTTTTCAAAGAGTTCAAACCCAATCCAAGGATACAGGCTTTCCTTGTTTCATAATACTCCTGAAAGTGTGTGAGCAGCAGGCCTGTTTCTACATGTGGGGACGTGGCAGCCCATTCAGAGGCTGGTTGTTTCCTGCTCCTTCTCTACATTGGCAGAAGAGAATTTTCCCACGCTGGTTTTCTTCAGATGACTCAGTAAATCTTTCAGTTCATCCATAAAGCTCTCTCACACCACCCCCTTTCCAGAGTGTACAGAATGCACACCTGCGATGCATACATGTTAGGATTTGACTAAGAAGCTGAATATGGCTCTGTGCCTGGTTTGTATTGTACAGTCACAAAAGATGTTGAGCAAAAACCTTACTCTGCAGACCTTTTACCTGCCTGGAGCATCACATCGCTACTGAGCTCACTGGAGTTCCAGAGAACTCTTTGGCCTTTTGAACTGACTTCCTCTCTGCTTTGTCTAGATCATCATTTCTCAGTGCATTTTTAGAGATACTGCTTATTAACCATCTTTTCAATGGTCAAGGAACTATGGAGCTCCATAATCCCTTCTGTAAATCTAACATAAACTTACTTGAAGATAAAACCTAACCAGACTAGATATGAGGTTACTCATGATCTTTATCCTATTTAATGCGATTATGCATTCCGGTCCCTGAAGAAATATGAATGTATTGATTATGGCTGCCTCCCCGCCAAAAAAATAATAATAATAGGAAATTCTATAATACCATCCACTATTACAGCATAATATCTTTCCAAAATTAAAAAGGAAATCCGAATTTCAAAATACATCTAGTCCCCTGAGTTTCAAGTATGGGAGTATAGGCCTATAAATACAGGATTGAGTGGATCTCCAGGGGTAGGAAATGGCAATCCACTCCGGTATTCTTGCCTGGGGAAGTTCATGGACAGAGAAGCCTGATGGACTACAGTCCAAGGGGTCACAAAAGAGTCAGACATGCAACTAGGAACTATGCATGCAACTATTAACTATTAAATAACAATTATTTAATAGCAACTATTATTACATTTCATTTACACACTTTTTACTTTATGAATTTCTTAGACTTGATTAAAAAAACATAGGACTTAAAAACAGGCAGACATTTCCATTTTGACTGCATAAAATTATAAAAATTATTTATTTTTTAAACTGCATTGAAAAGAGATTTAAATTTTTTAATATAATAAATTTTTCTTAGTATACATAGTAAAAATATTCCTAAATAAGAGTAATAAGTAGTAATGTTTAACAATCAGCTTGTAGGGTGTTTGGGGAAGAGGTGGAGGAGGAGAAGGCAAAGGACTCTGATATGTTGCATTTTTTCATTTATGTGGTGTCAAAACTTCTATTATGGTCAATTTCAAGTTATTTCAACATGATACCACTGAACGTGGAGTTGTAATGAGATGTGAATAATTGTTCTAGTGTAGCCTGACTCTAGTGCTCCTTGAAGGATAACTCAATAACCTTGGCGATGATGAAATTAATTTTACAGCATAAATAGAAACTCCAGGGCTAAAATGTTTTAGATGTGTTCATTATAAAGGAAAGAAAGCTACAAGCAAGACAAAGCAAGCAAGTACAAGCAAGATTATTCTAATTAAGCTCATTATGTTTTTAATATACAAATATAATTTTTAGATGAGATTTTTTAAAAACACAACCTAGAAGCTATAATTATTAAATATAATTTCATCTATCTGAAAAGTCAGCATGATGCTAAGGAGTTTTAAGTTGAGGTAACACTATATACTTTGGTTCACAGGATTCAGGGAGTGAGCATATCCAAACCATGTCATTTCAATAGCATTCTCAAAGCTCTGATTCCTTAGGCTGTTGCTTATAAAGTTCTAAAGAATGTCACTTAATTTCTCCATAATGGACATTTGGAGGCTTCTTTTTAGTAGAGTGAATGAGAAAGTAGGAAAGAAAAGAAATTCTGGCTGTCATAAAGACTATTTAAAGTAAAAATAGCATGCCTTTAAGCCAACAGAGGTCCGTCTAGTCAAGGCTATGGTTTTTCCAGTAGTCATGAATGGATGTGAGAGTTGGACTATAAAGAAAGCTGAGTGCCAAAGAATTGATGCTTTTGAACTGTGGTGTTGGAGAAGACTCTTGAGAGTCCCTTGGACTGCAAGGGGATCCAACCAGTCCATCCTAAAGGAAATCAGTCCTGAATATTTATTGGAAGGACTGATGCTGAAGCTGAAACTCCAATACTTTGGCCACCTGATGTGAAGAACCAACTCATTTGAAAACACCCTGATGCTGGGAAAGATTGAAGGCAGGAGGAGAAGGGGACGACAGAGAATGAGATGGTTGGATGGCATCACTGACTCAATGGACATGAGTTTGAGTAAACTCTGGGAGTTGGTGATGGACAGGAAGGCCTGGTGTGCTGCAGTCCATGGGGTCGTAAAGAGCTGGACATGATTGAACAATTAAAAGGACGGATCCAAAAGTTACTTATGCAATGCCAGATTAACATATTGATTTCTTTGAAATAATAATTTAGATATAGAAGTATTCATAAGAAATAACACTTTTGAGAGTTAATGCTATGTTTCAACTTGACTGGGTCATAGGATGCCCAGGCATTTGGTCAAACTTTATTCTGGGTGTGCTCTTGAGAGTATTTCTAAATGAGAATGACGTTTGAGCTGGTAGAAGGAATGCAATAGAAATGCCCTCTCTAATGTGGGTAGACCTTGTCCAATGAGTTTAAAACCTGAATAGGACAAAGACTGAGTGAGGCAGAATTCCTCCTGGCTGACTCTCTTCCAGCTGGGACATTGGTTATTCTTATCTTCATACTCAAGCTGAAACATAGTTCTCCTGGATCTCCAGCTGGCTGACAACAGATTTGACTTGTCAGCTTCCATAACTGCCTAAGCCAATTTAGTATTTTATATATATATATATATATATATATATACACACACACACATTCATTTGGTTGGTTCTGTTTATCTGGATAAACCTGACTGGTAAAATATTTAATTTATTTTGTTCCAAAAAATATCAGTGCAGAAGAAAAGTGAAGATGAAATCCAAAGTCCTACCATGGTCTACCACGTCCTACATGACTCAACCCCTTCCAGTTTGCTAGCTCTCTGACTTCATCTCTTCCTTTTTCCTCTTGTTTGTTTCATTCCTGCCACACTGGCTTCCTTGTTGTCAATCAAGCCATGAAGAAACGTGAAAAACCTTAAAAGCATATCACTATGTGAAAGAAGCCAATCTGAAAAGACCACACACTGTATGATTCCAACTATTTGACCTTCTGGAAAAGGTAAAACTATGGAGACAGTAATAAGATTCATGGTTGCCAGGAGACAGGGGGAGGGAAGGAAGAACAGGCATACCACAGAGGATTTTTAGGATGGTGAAACTATTCTGCATGATACAATATTATAGATATATATCAATATATATTTGTCCAAATCAAGAGAATGCATAACACCAATACTAAACCCTAATGTAAACTATGGACTTTGAGTGATTATGATTTCCCATTGTAGGTTCATCAATTATAACTGTAGTCTATGATGATAATAAGGGAGCTTATATGAGATCTTTTTGAAGTTCCCTCTCAGTGTTGCTGTGAACCTAAAACTGCTCTATAAAATAAAGCTTATTAAAGAGAGAGAGACACTTAAGAAGCCATCAACAAAAACATTATCATTCTAGTTTCAGACAGACACTCTGCCATGAGATTGTTTCTACTTGTTCTTATTCTCATTTTCCTCATTTCCTATTCCAAGAAACCAGAATTCTTTCTAAGCCTCCGTTTTGTGTTTTAGTATGTTGATAGTAACCTTATATAAATTCAAACAATTTCATCTGTACTTTTCCTAAATTTTTTTCAAATCCATCTGTGTTGCACATAACCTAATAATTCAAACACAGACAACTGAATAAGAATTGATTTTATAAAACTTATATATACATGTTCACTGATTCCATTGCTTGATATTAAATTATAAGTTAATGCTTGAGTGTATTCCATATTGTGATGGTTTTACTTTACAAAATACATTTTAAAATATTAGATTTAAAAATAAATCTTTATCAGTGTCTGAAGATCTGCTTATTTCTTTAAATCAGCCTCAAAGGAGGATATTTGTTTCAATTTTCTATGTCTTATTTCTAAAATCTATCATCACCAACTCCAAGGTTGCATTACATGATTTTGAAAGATAACCCAAGTTCTACAATGATCTAATACTGTGATAATAGAACACTTCATATTCTTTTTTATTTTATTTTATTTTAATTAAGTAACTGAGAAATGATGATTTACTTCACAGGGCATCTTACCACACTTCAGGAAGTGAATTGTAAAACTGGTTCCTCCACTTATTAGCTGAGAGGTTTCGGTGCATGTTTTATTACTTTTCTCTGCCTTAGGTCTCTCATATATTGGATGGGAACAGGTTATTTCTAAAGTCCCTCCAGTACTAATGCTCAGTTATTCCAATTAAAGAGAATGGACATTTCTAGGTACTAGCCTGCAAAGTATGCTAAAATATCATCAACGCAATGTAATAAAATGTATTCACTGGGTTTAAACATCCCGAAGTTTTTACAAAAGCCATTTTCTTGTCTTTTGCAACTTTCTAGAATTTTCAAATTCGGCCTACAGCAATGTAAAAACAGTGCCAGAGAAATTTTAAAAGTGCCTTGTAATTGAGCAATTTTCTTTCTTGGTGTGTTTGTCTTCTTTATTTGTCTTGCTAAGAGCCTTCTTTTACTATTTTATTATCTACAAACCCTATTCCCTCAATTCCTGGTTTACTATCATTATTTGCTAAATGTTCTTTTTCATTTTTGCTGGATTATTTTTGAGGCCCTAATGTAGTAAGAATTAGAGAACAAGAAGTATGGAATAAATAAAAGTGTTTTCCTTTGTCTTTAAGAATATTTGAACCTTAAAAATCTGTGAATATTGTGAGTCTATCAATAAAGAGAAAAAAATCTTTTTCAAGGCAGTGAAGTTTTTATAGGAAATTTCTATTTGTAATAGAAAATACTGGTGTAACTAGTATAACCAAATGGCTACAAACAGAATCCATTATTTATATATTTCTTTTAAAAATACATAGTGAGTTTCTTTCTTGGGAATAATGCTACCTGAAAAAGTGTTAAAGGAAAAACCCAATATGAACCCTTCCCAGAAAGAAAATATAGTCTGACTGTTTGATGTAGGCATTAAGAAAAGGAGTAAATAACAGTACATACATGATCTTAGAGGGGCTTCTCAGGTGGCACTAGTGGTAAAAGAACCCACCTGCCAATGGAGGAGAAGTAAGAGATGAGGGTTCAATCCCTGGATTGGGACGACCCCCTGGAAAAGGGCATGACAACCACTTCAGTATTCTTGTCTGGAGAATTCCACGGACAGAGGAGCCTGGAGGGTGACGGTCCACAAGGTTGCAAAGAGTTGGACACGACTGAAACGACTTAGCATCCATGCATAGGATCTTAGAACAGGAATTGAGCATTAAGTGCTAAATGAGTACTGCAAATATTATATAATTTTAAGCATTTGGAAACAGACTTTTCACACCTGACCTGACCTGCATCCTTTAGAAAGTAGATCCTGAGGCTTAGATGAAGTGTTGACCCTTTATTTGGGAGGTGTAAGCCCAGACAACTGAGGACAGTGGGGAAAAAAGCCAGGAAAAGATGAAAAGCTGTATAATGTAATAAGAAGCACTACAATACCGGCCACAACTTCAGAACAACCTCCGGGACAAAGCCTCTGCTGGCAGACATGTTCTACAGCACACACAGTGTTGGTAAAAGGACCGTAAAAATGCAGCTACTCTTCAGATGGGTCCACAGGAGAGATAAAGGAGGTGGAATTCACCGTCCATTTTCACTGCTTAAGGTTCAACATCAGGGGAGCCACCTTCCCACACGTCTGCCTTGTTCAGCAACCAGTATCCCAACCTCCTAGGGGTGTATTTTGTCCATATACGCAAGAAAGAGTGAATCAAGCTTGGATGGTGTGCCAACTAAGAGAGAAAGGGAAGTCATTAGGAAATAAGCCTGAGAATACAGCAGGTTTGAAAGGTCAGGGAAAACATACGGGCTTTCAGATGAGAGAAATCTGAATAATTCAAGAGAGTAGGTGTTTAGAAGGGAAAACAGTACAAGCAAAGTAGGATAGCAAAGAATGTACACATGGAACATTTATAAATACACCGAGTGTGGTAGAGAGAGAGTTTTGGATACAGATATGACTGGACAAGGCGTTTGGTAGAGTCAGTACTGAGTGTTAGGCTACAACATTTACATTTGACTCAGGCCAGGGAGACACCACTAATTCCTAAGTGAGCTGAGAATGTGACAAATGTGGCATGTTCAGAGCATGAATTTGACAGTGGCATATAAGACTGGCTTGAGGAATGAGAGGATAGCTGCCAAAGAACAATGAAATGGATATGATTTTCAAACCACCTTTTTTAAAATGTGCCTAATGTGCTAGATACATGTTAAGAACCTTCAGGTATTATCTCATTTAATTCTATACAATATAAACACGTGAGGCAATTCCCCCTTACAGATGAGAAAAATGAGCTTCTGAAAAATTAAGTAACTTGCCCAAAGTCACACAGCTAATAATCTCACCCTTCATTCAAACCTAGACCAACTACAAAATGTGTATTTTTACCACTAAGTCATTGGTCTAAAATTTTTTATTGCATAGCATTTTCAGTTTAATAAAATCTAAATATGTATAGCATAGGGGCTTCCCAAGTAGTGCTAGTGGTAAAGAACCTGCCTGCCAATGAAGGAGACATAAGAGATGAGAAGCAGCTTTGATCTCTGGGTTGGGAAGATCCCCTTGGAGAAGACAACATACTCCAATGTTCTTGCCTGGGAAATCCCATGGACAGAGGAGACTAGAGGGCTACAGTCCATAGGATCACAAAGAATCAGATACACCTGAAGTGACTTAGCACACACACAAACACACACACACCTGTATAGCATAAAGTTTAAATATGAAATTTCCATTGTATTATAATTTCACCAAAGTCCCAAATACTGAGGTCAATAAAATAAATCCTCGAAATCTTCATCTTCTAAAGAGAGATCACAGACCTCCTACTCAGAACATTGTGAATTTAGTTCTGGCAGCATCAGCCCATTACTCACACCTCACCAACAGAAGAGAAGACCAGGAGTGAATGTGAAGTTCATTCAAAAAAAAAGAAAACAAAACCTTTTGTGTCTTGCTCTCCCCAGCCTCTTGCCCATTTCATCCTGGAGAGAAGGATGGTATGCCTTTCACCCTAGGCTAAACCAGAGGGAGGGCTTCATGTATATGCTCTGGAATTTGAGTAGGAAAGAGACTGATCTGGAAAGTTGCTTCTAGAGTGTTTCAGGAGAGATTTCTCTGGGCGTGAGCTATTCTTTCACCAACAGAGAGCCAGGGGCGCATTCCCCATGAGTCATATGTGGACATCTGGATGAAAGCAAGCATGCTTGAAGAGGATGCGTGCAGAAAGTTTTCCTGACGGGAGGGAGACGACCTCAGCAGAGAGGGCATGCACATTAACGGAGATAATGGGGCAGGAAGCTGTAAGTGAGAAGCCAGAAAAAGTAGAAACCACACCAAGGATTTCAGCTGGACCCCACAGCTTTCTCTAAGGAGCCCTGAGAAAGGAGCAGCTATGACATCTGTCACCTCTGATTACAGTTCTGTCCCTAAAATAGACTCTTTCTGTCCTTCACTACTGCTTCTCCCCACTCTCTAAACCTGGAGATGAAGTATTATAAATAGAGTGGAATAAAGAAACAAAGAAGCTGTCCACCAGAACCTTCTCAAAGGCACGCACCTTTGAAGCTGGTTCAATACTTTGGCCCCCCGATGCAAAGAGTCCGATCACTGGAAAAGACCCTGATGCTGGGAAAGATTGGGGGCAGGAGGAGAAGGGGACGACAGAGGATGAGATGGTTGCACGGCATCATCGACTCAATGGACATGAGTTCGAGCAAACTCCGGGGGATAGCGAAGGACAGGAAAGCCTGGTATGCTGCACTTCATGCTGTTTCAGAGTCAGAAACAACTTAGCGACTGAACAACAACAGGGTGGGACAGCAAAAAAAAGCTTTAAATTGGTAGAGAGTCTGAAGATTTTATACTAGACTGTGTTGAACTTGAAAATACCCATGCCTCTACGACTCACCAAGATTTTATCCAAATGCCTAAGGAAATAGACTGCAGATGGGGTCCAGGAGTGAGCAGACATGAAAAAGAATGAAGTTGCTTTCTGCTAATGTCCCTCAGAGGCCAGTGCTTTCACTTACTGCCTATGTTTCTTTACTCATATTGTAGTTACTTCTCTAGTATTTTTAAAACCATACTAACGTATAAATAATACATGCCTTCAATATATTAAAGATAAGATTAAAAGTAGTGGATGTTCTGACACTGTAATTCCACTTTGAAAGTCAATCTGTTGTAATAATACTCAAATATATTGCTGTTGTTGCTAAGTTGGTTCAGTCGTGTCTGACTCTGTGTGACCCCATAGATGGCAGCCCACCAGGCTCCCCCATCCCTGGGATTCTCCAGGCAAGAACACTGGAGTGGGCTGCCATATCCTTCTCCAATCAAATATATTGAGATACATATAATATATTTTATAATTGAAATAATCACCATATAAGACAAGGATTTGGTGTATATGGGGTGGGGTGATGCTCAGTGGGAGAGAAAGAGATGGTTGTTGCATGCGTATGAAAGAAAGTACTGACAGTTGGTTAGGGAAAATTAGTTTGATGTAGCAAAAGGCAAACATTTAGACCAGTGACAGACAGTAAAGAATCTTCTTGCAATGTGGGAGACCGGGGTTCAATCCCTGGGTTGAGAAGATCCCCGGGAGGTGGGCATAGCAACCCACTCCAGCATTCTTGCCTAGAGAATCCTATAGAGAGAGAAGCCTGGCAATAGTCCATGGGGTCACAAAGAGTCAGACATGACTGAGCAACTAAGCAAAGCATAGCACAGAATATATTCTGATACAGTCAGATCTGTGTTGAGCATTAAAAAAAAAAAAAAGTTTAATGAAAATAAGACCCTGATGAGTGTAAGTGGTAACAACAGATTAATAATGTACTAGTCTTTGTGACAGAGAAGGCAATGGCATGCCACTCCAGTACTCTTGCCTGGATAATCCCATGGGCGGAGGATCCTGGTAGGCTGCAGTCCATGGGGTCACAAAGAGTCGGACACAACTGAACGACTTCACTTTCACTTTTCACTTTCATGCATTGGAGAAGGAAATGGCAACCCACTCCAGTGTTCTTGCCTGGAGAACCCCAGGGACGGGGGAGCCTGGTGAGCTGCCGTCTATGGGGTCACATGGAGTCGGACACGACTGAAGCGACTTAGCAGCAGTAGCAGTCTTCGTGATTTTAACCCAAGTTTTCACATTCTTCAACTCGTATACTAAAATTGATCTCTCTTCTTAAGCAGAACCTGACTCTATCTGGTCAGAAGAAGAAGTTCAGAAGAGAAAAACTATCCAGTGAAAGGAAAGACCCCCCTCCTTCCACTCCATAGAACAATCTTTGGGGAAAGAAATAGGCCCCTATCTGATACCAAAACAGAACTCTCTGATACATGAAATTATATTTTGAGGTTTTTAGACCATAAAAATGAATAAAATATAGTTCCTTATAGGTTTAATTTTATAAACTTTTGTCTTTACAAATTGTCCAAAGCAAAAGATGATATTGCAAGTAATTCAGAAACATTTGTCCCTTTTTGGTTAAAGCCTGCCACCATGTGGCTACCTTGAAAAACAACATTGTTAGAAGTGATTTTCCTTTAGCATTTAGATCCAGAAGGGAAAACCCGCCTATACAGTGTGAGCTGTGTGTTAATCTAATCAACATAGAGCATCTGTTTGCGGTAATAGTGTAACTATGCAAAGCATTCCACACGAATTATTTATTTATTTCTCACTACCAGACTTTGGTAGTTCAGTACTAAAGAATCCTCCTCCAGTGCAGGAGACATAGGTTCTATCCCTGGGTTGGGAAGATCTTCTGGAGAAGAAAATGGCAACCCACTCCAGTATTCTTGTCTGGAGAATTCCATGGACAGAAGAGCCTGGCGGACTAGTGCATGGGGTCACAAAGAGTTGGAAACATCTTAGTGATTAAAAATAACAACAACAACAACCAAACTTTGAGGTAGACACATGACATTCTTGTAGTCTGCAAGTATTATTTCTTTCACCTCGCAGAGTCCTGACACAAGCCCAGGATAGGAATCTTCAGATTCTGTATTTGTCTCTAAAGTCAAAGAAGTGTATCTACAGTATCATCTGAATACTCTGTGGCAGTACCGAATTTTCATCCACTTCTGTTTGACACTGGAACTAGATATTACAGTGTGTGAAAGTGAAAGTTGCTCAGTAGTGTCCAGTTCTTTGCCACCCTATGGGCTATACAGTTCAAGGAATTCTCCAGGCCAGAATACTGGAGTGGGTAGCCTGTCTCTTCTCTAGCGGATCTTCCTGATCCAGGAATCAAACTGGGGTCTCCAGCATTGCAGGTGGATTCTTTACCAACTGAGCTATCAGGGAATTGGATGTACCAAGACCTAATTGATAGGGCCCACATGGGGTCTCATTGATAAGATGTCATTATGTCAATGTTCCAATGTCCCTTTATGTCATAGCTTGGACATTGGAAGGTCGACTGCCCAAATCCCCCTCTAGGAATCTGGACATCCCCTCCTGGTCCCGAGCAGGAGTCCTCTGACCCAGCTCAATCCCACCTCTTCTTCCCCCGCCCCATTGGTCTCCTAGTCCATAAACCCCATAGTCTGGGATACAGATAACCCATCTGTTGCCTCTCACCATGCTCGAATTCATATCCATCTCAAAGATCCCTCTAAATTCCCTGATCAACCACAATACTCCATCTCCCAAAAAACATCAACAAGGGTGAAAGCCTATTGTCTCTAAACTCCTACATTAGGGCCTCTTGTGTCCAACTCACTCTCCCTATGACACCCCTGTCCTACCTGTCAAAAAACCAAATGACTCCTATCACCTGGTCTAGGACCTGTGACTTATCAATGCGGTTGTTATCCCCATACACACAGTAGTTCCAAATCCCTATACTCTTCTCTCTCTCACTCCCTTCACAGTCCTAGACCTCAAAGATGCCTTCTTTACTATCCCTTTACACTCAGACTCTCAAGATCCCTTTGTCTTTACCTGGATTGATCCAAACAATCATCGCTCCCAACAGCTGACATGGATAGTCCTTCCACAAGGCTTTCATTATAGCCCTCATTTTTTTGGCCACGCTCTAGCATCAGACCTAACTTCTCTTGACCTTATTCCAAGTATTGCCTTCCAATATGTGGATGATCTCCTTTGTAGTCCTTCGCTTACACCTCTCAACAACACACTATACAACTCTTCAAAGAGTCACTTATCTCGGAGTCCTTTTAACACCAATGAAAAAATATATTACTACCATAGAAAGTCCCTTATATACACCCTACCACTCCCTACATCAAAAACAAAGATCCTGTCCTTCTTGGGGTTAGCTGGATACCTATGCCTCTGGATTCCTCTTGGCACAACCCCTATATCAAGCCACCTGAGGAGATCTTTCAGAACCCCTAGAGCTAAAATCAAATATCCATTCAGCCATTAATACCCTTAAGCAAGCCATTCCCCCAGCCCTCAAAATCTGCTCCTCCAGGATGCCTTCTCTGAAATCTAAAAGCCTTGGGCTTCCAAGGGGAGGTAAGACCAAAAAGACTTATTTACTATTCTAACACTGTGTGGCCACAATACAGACTTGATAATAGGTCCCAAGGGCCAGAAAATGAAACTCTGGATTTTAATACTCTACAGGACCTCCATAACTTCTGCCGTCACAACAGCAAATAGTTAGAAATCCCTTATGTTCAGGCTTTCTTCACTCTCTGCTCTAGACCCTCTCTCTGTGAATCCTGTTCTACTTCTCAAACACACTTAGCCCACTCTGGGCCACATCCTCCTAATACAATGTCTCCTGATCCCTGTTCAGACTTTTGTTCTTCTTCCTTGGACCACAGCCCACCCCCTATCACTCCCTATCCTATTGCAGCCACTCCAGGTCCAATTCCACAACCTCCACCTTACGACCCCTCCTCCCTCCTTTCTTCTCAACTGCAGCAGCTCCCAAGCCCCTTCCCCAGCCTGTGCCTGCGGCAAGCTCTGAGACCTCAGCCCCACCCTCTACCCTAATCCCAAGGCTTTACCCCGACCTCCCTAGATCCCCTCCCCATACCTGGTCTGAACAATCTTAAAACAGGAAACGTCACAGCAAGACCCCGATCCTTCTCCTGCTTCACTACTCCCTTTACAGGAAGTAGCTGGAGCAGAACACATTGTTCGGTTCATGTTCCATTCTCCCTCACTGATCTATCTCAGATTAAAAAGCATCTTGGCTCCTTCTCCTCAGACCCTGACAATTAGCTAAAAGAATGCAAGTATCTTACCAAGTCTTATGACTTAACCTGGCATGATATTTATATCATACTTTTCTCCACTCTTCTCCCAGAAGAAAAGGAATGAGTATGGCAAGCCTCTCAGGTGCATGCTGATGAGATACACAGGACTAAGGCCATAGGGGCAATGGCTGTCCCCAGAGATGATTCCAACTGGGATTATCAGGCAGGGAGACCTGGGTGAGCAACCTGTAATCATATGCTTGCTTGCCTCATTGTGAGCCTTCAAAAGGCAGGGCATAGAGCCTTCAACTTTGATAAGCTCCAGGAAATAACTCAAAGACTAGATGAAAACCTGGCACAATTTCCAGCCAGGTTAAAGGAAGCCCTACAAAAATATACAAAATTAGACTCCACTTCAGCAGAGGGCACCATAGTCCTTAACACCCATTTTATCTTCCAGTCGTCCCCAGATATCTGAAAGAAATTAAAAAGGCAGAAGAAAGCCCTCAAACCCCTCAATGAGACATTTTAAATTTATCCTTTAAGATTTTCAACAACCAGGAAGAACAGGCAAAGCTAGAGGAAGCCCAGTGAGATCAGGCCAAATATCACCTTTTTGCCACTGCCCTACATGGCTCCAAGCCTCCATCAACCAACAAAGAAAGGAAGCCACGAGGGCCTTGCTTCAAATGCAGCAAAGAAGGCCACTGGGCCTGCTCATGCCTAAAGCCAAGGCCCCCTCCAGGTCCATGTCCCAGATGTGGCATAAAGGGACACTGGAAGGTTGACTGCACAAATCCCCCTCTAGAGATCCGGTCATCCCCTCCTGGTCCTGAGCAGGAGTCCTCTGACCCAGCTCTGCCCAGCCTCCTCAGACTCACCACTGAAGACTGACGGTGCCCAGGACCCCAGGCCCCAACTCTCATCACCTCTACAGAGCCCAAGGTAACTCTTACAGTGGAGGTAAGCCAATCTCCTATCTAATTGACACAGGGGCCACGTACTCTGCTATGCCTGCCTACTCTGGAAAAACCAAGGTCTCTCAGGTCTCTATTATGGGGTTGACAGTTTAATATCTACACCACAAATAACTGAGCCTCTACCTTGCACACTTCAAGATACCCCGTTCTCCTATTCTTTTCTCATACTCCAAAAATGCCCCACTCCTATTCTTGGGAGAGACCATAAGGCAAGTGCAGGGAAAAAGACAGAGAGCCGGGCAGTCAGGCAAGAAAGGGGAAATTTATTAGAGGGAAAAGAGAGTGACTGGCTTTTAAGGAGAACCAGCGTCCTCCCTTTCTGATGGGGTCCTTCTTATACCCCACCAATGAAAAATTCTCTGAAGGGATGGTTAATTTTTAGTCTCTAGTTGAGTCCTGTGGTCACATAGCCAGAGGTCTGGGATCTGGTGGTCTTGCAGCTTTGAGAAGATGGGAGCCAGTGAGAAAACAGAATGCCATTTGGGCAATTTGGTCAGTCTCATGGATCACTGTGATTTTATTCTTTGTTTGCAAGGTTGACATAATGAGCCCTCTTATCAATGAGACCCCGTGTGGGCCCTATCACTAATTTTTCCCCAAGTTTTGAAGTTTCTGGTTGTTTTTAGGAATATTAATTACATCTTTCAAATAAAAAAATACCTAAGCTTCACTTTGTACTAGGATGATAAAACAGTAGTAATAGTACAGTGTAACATTAATAATGAAAGGACAAAATTATCATCTTATTAAGAATTAGTACCAAGTATTTCAATTTTTCAATTATGTCAAACAAATCACAAGAGAAAAATAAAAATAATTATGATATATTAAATAAAAATAGTATCAATAAGTATACATAGACTCTTTTTTCATGATCTCACTGAAAAGGGATGAAAAACTATTATCTCTATGTAAAGAAATATAACTAATTTTACATAATAACAATCTACAACAATATACTTTGATTAAGGGTTCTTACTAATTGTTGATATTTATGTTTTAGACATAAAACAAATTTTGTACAGGTCAGGTCACCTATTTCTTATCCTCAATCATTCATACCACAATGGTGTCTCTCCTTTCATAGAATCACATGGGAAAAAAAGAATCTATTTATATAGGAACTAATTGTACATGCTTTACATTTCATTGTAAAGTTATTTTAATTGTTGTATAATTTAGGAAAGGATCAGTCAGGGAAAGACAATTTATTATTCCAAATGCTTTTTCTTTCTTCTTCTTTATAATATTATAGTAGAAAGGTATCCTGAATAGTTACCACTCATTTCCACTCTCTCCTTAAAAATTAAAGGTTGAGGGGAAGTCCAAAACATCTTACATAAGAGTATAGAAGTTTTTTTGGTAACCCTCTTTCCCTCAAAAAATCATTGACAAGAAGTGTGGACTCCAGAAAAAAAAAATGAATACATTTTTTCCCCCATAAGTCACAATGAAAAATCACCAAATCTGAGACTTACTGTTCTGATTTGATCTTTCTCTAGTTTTCTAAGTCTAAAATATACCCTAGAAAGTTTAGGGTACAATGTTGTTGGTGTTAAAATTTGCAATACTCAGGATTTGATTTGGCACTAAAGACATCAGTTGTCAAAGCAATCTTGAGGAGAAAGAATAAAGCTGGAGGCATAACCCACTCAGACTTCAGACAATACTACAAAGCTATAATAATGAAAACAGCATGGTATCAGCACAAAAACAGATATATGGATCAATGCAACAGAATAGAGTCCAGAAATAAACCCACAAACTTATGGTCAATTAATCTTTGACAAAAGGGGCAAGAATATACGATGAAGAAAAGACAGTCTCTTCAATAAGTAGTTTTGGGAAACCTGGACAACAATATGTAAATCAGTGAGGTTGGAGCACTCCCTCACATCATACACAAAAATAAACTCAAAATGGCCTAAGGACTTAAATATAAGACAGGACACTGTAAAACTTCTAGAAGACAGTATAGATAAAACATTCTCTGACATAAATCATACCAGTGTTTTCTTAGGTCAGTCTCCCAAGGCAATACAAATAAAAGCAAATATAAACACATATGGGACTTAATAAAAATTGTAAGCTTTTGCATAGACAAGGAAATCATAAGCAAAATGAAAGATAACCTATGAACTAGGAGAAAATATTTGCAAATGATGAGACTGACAAGAGACTAATTTCTAAAATATACAACAGCTCATACAACTCAACAACAACAAACAATGCAATAAAAATGGGCAGAAGACCTAAATAGATATTTATCCAAAGAACACATACAAAAGGTCAATAGGCACATGAAGAGACATGATCGACATTGCCAGTTATCAGAGAAATGGAAATCAAAACTACAATGAGGTATCACCTCACACCAGTCAGAGGAGCCATCATTAAAAAATCTACAAATAACAAATGCTAAAGAGGGAGTAGAGAAAAGGGGATCCTCCTATACCATTGGTGGGAATTTAACTTGGTGTAGCCACTATGGAAAACATTAAGGTTATTCCTTAAAAACTAACAACAGAGCTACCATATGATATGGTATTCCCACTTCTGGGCATGTACTTGGAGCAAACTATAATTTGAAAAGATATATGCACACCAGTGTTCATAGCAGCACTATTTACAATAGCCATGACATGGAAACAACCTAAATAGCCATGGCCAGATGAACAGATAAAGAATATGTGGTCCATACACACCATGCAATAATACTCAACCATAAAAAAATGGAAATAATATCATTTGCATGGACAGACTTAGAGATTGCCATACTGAGACAGACAAATATCACATATCACTTATATGTGGAATCTAAAATTCAATGCAAATGAGCTTATTTATGAAACAGAAACATATTCACAAACTTATGGTTACCAAAGAGGAAATGGAGGTAGGGATAAACTAGGAGTTTGGGATTAGCAAATACAAACTACTAAAATAAACAACAAAGCCCTGTTCTGACAGTTTAGCACTATATTCAATATTTTGTAATAATCTAAAATGAAAAAGAATGTTAAAAAGAATATATATATATATATATATATATATATATATATATATATATATACACACACACACATTCAGTCCAGTTCAGTTGAGTTCAGTCGCTCAGTCATGTCCGACTCTTTGTGACCCATGAATTGCAACACACCAGGCCTCCCTGTCCATCACCAGCTCCTGGAGTTCACTCAAACTCACATCCATCGAGTTGGTGATGCCATCTAGCCATCTCATCCTCTGTCGTCCCCTTCTCCTCCTGCCCCCAATCCCTCCCAGCATCAGAGTCTTTTCCAATGAGTCAACTCTTCGCATGAGGTGGCCAAAGTACTGGAGTTTCAGCTTTAGCATCATTCCTTCCAAAGAATATCCAGGACTGATCTCCTTTAGGATGGACTAGTTGGATCTCCTTGCAGTCCAAGGGACTCTCAAGTGTCTTCTCCAACACCACAGTTCAAAAGCATCAATTCTTTGGCGCTCAGCTTTCTTCACAGTCCAACTCTCACATCCATACAAATATATACAATTGAATCACTTTGTTGTACACTGGAAATTACCACTACATTGTTAATCAACTATACTTTGATGAAAAAATAATACTAATATTCTGTAAATGTTTAAGTATTAATTTTTTGAGGAGCTTCTATTCTGTTTTCCGTAGTGGCTATACCAATTAATATACCTCCCCAACAGTGAACATAGGTTCCCTCTTTTCCACACAGTTGACAACACTTATTTGTCTTTTTGATTGTAGTCATTCTGACAGGTATGAGGTGACACCTCATTGTGGTTTTGATTTGTATTTCCCTGATGAATAGTATTGTTTAGCATCTTTTCACATGTCTGTTGGCCATCTAAATGCATTCTTTAGAAAAATATCTATTCAGGTCTTCTGTCCATTTTTTAATAGAATTATTTGTGTTTTATGTTGAATTGTATGAATTCTTTGTATATTCTGAATATAGATATTTAGACTGTTATTACTTAAATGATTATTGATACAGTTGGGTTAATAGGTACCATACTCTGATGCTGGGAAAGATTGAGGGCAGGAGGAGAAGAGGGTGGCAGAGAATGAGATAGTTGGATGGCATCACTGATTCAATGGACATGGACTTGGACAAACTGTGGGAGATGGTGAAGGACAGGGAGCCCTGGCATGCTGCAGTCCATGGAGTCCCAAAGAGTCGGGCACAACTGGGCAACTGAACCAATAATATGTCTTTTTAATCTTCCTTGTATTTATTCTTTGCTTCCCTTTCCCCTTCTTTTTCTGCTTTCTATGGATATCATCGAGCACTTTATATAATTGGAACATTGTCTCCTCTCCTACTATATCAATTATTCAATTATACTACTTAAATTTTTTTAAATAGTTTTTTTAGAGTTTGAAATAAATAAATTAATCTAAGTCACCTTCAAGTAACTGTACCACTCCATGCGTAACACAGGTTTCTTATAAAGAGTATTTCTAATCCCTCTGTCCCTTTCTTATGATATTTCTGTCACTCATTTCACTTAACCATATGTTCTAATTATCCAATATATTGTCACTATTCTTGTTATATTTTATATTTATCAAAATAAAAATAAAATTATTTTTATTCATTTGTTTCTTCTCCAACTCTTCCTTATTTACGTAGATCTAAGTTTCTGACTTACATCAGTTCCATTCTCTTAAATGCACCTCTTTTAATATTTCCTTTACAGCATGACTTCTGGGGATGAATTCTCTAAGTTTCTGTGAGTTTGTGTGATGTGTGTATATGTGTGTGTGTGTATGCATCAGAAAAAGAGAGAGAGAAAGTTATAACATCCTTTTGAAGGACATTCTTTTGAAGAATAATTTCACTGGCTGTAGAATTCTCAGCTCTAGTTTTTTGTTTTTTTCCTTTCAGTACTTTCATTCTACTCTTATTATTTGCATAACTTCTGATGTGAAGTCCGCTGTAATTCTTATTTTTCTTCCTCTGTAGGTAAAGTGTTTCCTCTCCCTCCCTCGGTTTCTTTCCAGATTTTTGTCTTTGTCTTTCTTTTCCGGTAGAGTGAATATGCTATGTCTAGGTGTAGTTTTTATGAGGTTTTGTTTTGTTTTGTTTTAGTTAGTTGTTTGTTTTGTGTTTAACCTGTGTTATTCTCTGGGCTTCCTGGATCTGTAGCTTGGTGTCTGCTATTAATTTAGGAAATATTTTGCCCTTTATTATTTCAAATATTTCTTCTGTTCTCATATTCTCTTTCTTCTCATTCTGGCATTCCTAATACACAAATGTTACTTTTAGAAATGTCCCAAGTTCATGGAGTTTCTATTTGTTTAATTCTTTTTATTCTATGCATTTCAGTTTGGGAAGTTTCTATCCGTCAATGAAACTCACCGAATCCTTCGTCAGTTGTGTCTATACTGATGAGACACTTAAAGCATCTCCATTTCTAGAATACTGTCTTTGATACTGAGCACTTCCTTTTGATACATTCTTACAGTCTTTGTCTGTCTGCTTACATTATTTGTCTACCCTTGGTTATTGTCCTTTTTCAATTGGAACACATATAATTCATAGTTATTTTAAGTTCTCTCTTTAGTAATTCTGATATTTGTGTTTTGTCTGAGTCTGGCATTGATGCTTGCTTTGCCTCTTCAGATCTTTTTATTGACTTTTGGTATACCTTGTAGTTTTTTGTTAAATGCCAGTGATGCTGTATTGGAGACTAGGTTTTAAAGTAAATAGGCCATTAGCATGAGGGTTTATGCTAATCTGAATAGGAGTTGCTTATTAATTAATGCCTGCAGTAGCTGTTGGGGCCAGTGGGTTTATATTCCTCTACTGTCCTAATCTGTGTCTCCCTTGCCCACTCTGGGCTTCCCTCAGTATGCTCTCCTCAGGGAACATCTGCAACTCACAGCTCTGTCAGCTGTATTGCACTATTTTACTGGAATCCAGTGTGGGGTGATATGTTGTGGGGCAGGAGATTCATACTGTCATCTTATGATTCAATCTCAGCCTTCCAGTGCACCTGCAGCTCTGGGCTAAGACCTCAGACCTCGACTGGTGTTTCCACAATCATTGCTTAGCTTCTCTCCACACTTTAGGTTAGACAGGGAGGCAAGAGTGACCTGGGTCAGGCAGAATTCCCTTCGGCTGCCTGGGATAAGGCTCTGGGTAAAATCTTTTCCCCCTGAAAAGTGGCTTTTGTTATGGAGGATCCTCTGGACTTCTCACACAATGATTACTCTTCCTCTCCTCCTGCCAGAATCACAAAGATAGAGAATTTGCATGTGCACTATGAAAGCCCAGTGGGGCTCCTGGAGATAAAACCTGGGGATGTACTGGGGTCAGTCCAAGACCACAGCCCCCATGGGTTTTTCCACTTTCATCCTAGTCCACACTCAGCCTCCAGCAATTCATCAAAATCATCATTTAAGTGTCCTTACCAGTTTATGACTCCAGCAGCTTCTGCCCTAGGTAAGTAGATCTCATCTGTGACTCTCTGAATTTACCTGTCTCTCCAGATTTGAGGGTAACAAATTTCCTTATAATCTCAGGTCTCTGATGAGTCCAAGAAAAGTCACTGATTTTCAGACTGTTCTTCCTTTCCTTGCAGGCACAGAAATGACAGTTTATAAGCCCTTTGCACATTGGAGTTTAAACACTGAAATTCTGTAACCTGAAGACTTTTATCATGGTGTTCATCAAGTTTCTTTTTATGAGATAGCATCTCTTCTAGGAGTTCATCACATACAGAAGGATTTCATGGAGAAAAACTAAATACATAGGATCTTCTAACTTATATTTATCAAACAAACACAAAGTGCATGCACTAAAACTGTCAAGCATCTTTCTTTCATAAAGCTAAATATCTTTTTATACAGTATTGCAGTCTTTGGTTTTAGAAGGGTTGCTTTTGCAACTCTCCATGGATACATAAATTTGTAACAACTATGTTTATGGTTCCACCTGCATTTTTCAAATGCTCTCTGAATATCCGGTTGACCTGAGTTGAGATCAACTAGTGAGTAAAAGACAGAAATATCAAACCTCATCATGGACAGTCATCACCTTGAGAATTATCAGTGATAACCCTATAGACTTAAGTGTGTCATCTTGATAAAGTTATTACCATATGAATGTTACTCTGAATCACATTAATGAAGAGTTATAAGGTGGCTACTCATACACACTGAGTAACTTCTGCTTCACAACCAGGAAGAGAATACTTCAAGTAGAGACTGTTCCAGAGAAAAAGGCCTATAAGAAGAATGGGTGCCGTCTGTTTACTTCTGGGGAAGGAGATACAGTCTTGAAAGTGAAAATGTTAGTCACCATGTCTAACTCTTTGCGACCCCATGGACTGTAGCCTGACAGGCTCCTCTGTCCATGGGGCTCTCCAGGCAACAATACTGCAATGGGTTGCCATTTCCACCTCCAGGGGATCTTCCCAACACTGGGATCGAACTGGGGTCTCCTGCCTTGTAGGCAGGTTCTTTATCACCAGAACTACCAAAGATGTCCTACAGACTTAGTTAAGAGCAAAGCAGCTTTGAGATTAGAAGAAAGTTGTATTTTCAAGCTGTACATGGAGTTCTGGTTTGTATGTCCTCTATGAAAATAGTCTCTTGATCACCAGATCTTTCACATACAGTGCTTGTGGACATGCTCTAGAAAATGGTTCATACCAAGTATTTCAAACAAAGAAATGAAATGATCTGTGTCACCAGTTTCATTCATGCTTGGTGTACCTACATTTCCCGGTTGACCTATGGCGCCTTTCATCTTGATGACCACAATAGTGTGCTCTCTACACTTGATTCTCCTGCCCCAACAGCTTATCTGGCTACAGTGAAAGCTGGCCACTGCCCACTCCCCTACGCATCACCCTATCCAATATGAATTATTTTTAACTAAGAAAGCTATTTTTAAAAATAGCCAGAATCAAGAGAGGCGCATATTGAACTCATCAACAGACACACAGCAGGATCCTATAATCAAGGCTTCACATGGAATCTAAACTCTGAGTTGTAATCTTGAAATTGATATCAGTTCTACTCTCCATTTTCTAGTCTGAAATAATAATATTTATAAATATTAGTACATTGTGAACTCTGAAGTTCCATGCAAACCCAAGATACTAATCTCCTTCCAATGCTATAGTGCTTAAAAAATTACAATATTGCTTTTTTTCTCAAGTGCTTTAATTAGAAAAAAAATGTCTTTTATTATGTAAGGGCAGCAAGCAAGAAGGAAATTAATGAATTTAAACAATGAAGTACAGACACCACTTTGTAATTTTTGTTCTTAGGGACTGTAGTCAGCAGACTTTTAAGGTAGTACCCATCATCATGCCCTCTGCTATTGATGCTTTGTCTGATACCCTCCCCTCCAGTGTAGGTAGGGCTCATGAACTGTTTTTAACCAACAGAATATGCCAAAGGTGATATGATGTACTAGATTATGTGTATACACTCCAAAAGATTGTTGCTCATCTTGCTAAGAGACTCTGTCTTTCTTTGGCTGGGTTTGAAGACACAGGCTGCCATGTTTGTGAGCTGCTGTGTGGAGAAGAGCGCGTGACAAGGAGCTGAAGGTGGCCTCCAGCTCAGAGAAAGAAGAGAACGGAGGTCCTCAATCTGGCAAACTGAAGGGGACTGAATTCTGCCAATAACACTGTGAATGAAGAAGTTGATCCCTCCCCATTGAGCCTCAGATGAGATCACCACTTGGCCAAGACTCTGACTGCAACTTTGAAAGATCCTAAAGCAGAGGACTCAACTAAACTGCTCCCAGACTCCCGACCCAGAGAAGAAATAAATGTGTGTGGTTCTAAGTCACCAAGTTTGTAGTGTCATTGTTAAGCAGCAGCAGATAACTAATACACTGAGTTTTACTATGTTCTTTCTAAAGACTGAACATAACTTCTGTGATTGATTGTATTCATTTGTTCTAAATGAGCACTCCTACTGAATTCTGTCACATAAATAGGGAAAAATAGCTAACATTTATTGAACTCTTCCTTACACTAAGTAATTTACAAGCATTATCTCTACTTCTGTCTTCCAGCATGGAAGGTACAGCTCTCCACCATCATTCATTAAATCAGTCAATCAATCTGAAAATCACAATCTACCTTCAGGACAGATAGGAAAGAAAGCACTTTATTCTAAGAGATATCTGGTGGGCTGTAAGGATTAGAATTCTCTGAGCACAAAACTGTGCTATTAATAATACAGAACACTGCAAACAAGCAAAATTATTGCAAACTTTGCCAAAATTATTATAGACATAAACAACTGGCTATGAATCAGTATGGCAGTTACATCATCTTATTCAATCTTCTTAATGGCATCAATTTACCATCTTGAGTTATGTAACTATTTGATAAATGCAATCATCAAAAAGGGATGAAAAACAGAGACAGATTTACCATTTGCAAGCAGGAGTCTACAATGAGGCAATCATCATAACGTACCCTTCAACAGAGAAAGATGAAACACAAGTTATCAAAGCAAAGATGCTTATTTCAAATCATAGTGCCTTTTTTTTTTTTTTTAAGTTCTTTAAAAACGAAAAAATAACATCTCAGCCCCGCTGGAGATCAGTTTGGACTATGACCTTAACATGATTGATGTAAACATCTTACTACCAGTTTCCTGAAATCAAAAGCAAAAAAATACTTTTATAAAATATTGTTCAAATTTAATATATTGACTCCCCAAAAAACTTAGTGATAGGACTATACAGTAGCATTTTGGTTGCAGTATAGCAATTCAGGGACATATATGGTTTCACTGAAAGTAGTAACATGACATTAGAATTTCTTTAAATGTGTTTTTTAAAATTTGAAGCCAACAAAACTTTTAGATTTTCTGAAATATTTCTCTATGTGTTACTTATATAGACTTTGCTTCAACTTTATACAGGCTATTTTTTTAATCAAGTTTTTTAACAGATTGTTCTGTCTGAATCGACTCCATTGAACTTACTCAGATTTATTTAAAAATAAATACACAATTAGTACTGTCTTTCACACAACCATACAATAATATTTGACCTTACCCATCAATATTCAAATACATTTATTTTATATATTTTTTATTTTTTGCTCCAAGGTTTTAGAAATTTACCATAATTCATGACACTCCATAAATCTAATCCAGTATTCTTGTCTGGAGAATTCCCTGGACAGAAGGAACTGGTAGTCTACAGTCCATGGGGTTGCAAAGAGTCGGACACAACTGAGCAACTAACACTTTCACACTTTCACTTTCAATGCTGTTTTTAAATGAATAAAATTGTTTCCTTTCCATGAAAATTGAAATTATGTTTTCAATATTTTGCCAGTATAGATATGATTAACAGTATTTAACTTTTATCTAGAACCTTTTCTAATTCAATTGACATATATCTCATATTCTGGCAGATGATAATCAACTTAGAGTTAACTCATGAGCTGATTTCTCTTATTTACAAATGAAGAAGTCCATCATGGAATGGTGAAATGACTTACACTTGACCCTGAAGAGAGAAGAAAGCAGAGTCAGTAGAATCCAATGATTGTCAGATTCTAAAACTGATCTTTCTTTGAGAGCAAAAATCAAGAGTCTTAACCACAATAGTATCCTATTTGTGATTGCTTGTGTTATTTTAGCTGAACACTGTTTTATAAATATTTAACTGTCATTTTTCTTTTGTTTGTTCCTTCAGAAACCTCTCCTCAGTTGTTGTTATTCAGTGGCTAAGTCATGTCTGACTCTTTGAGATCCCATGGACTGTAACCTGCCTGGCTTCCCTGTCCTTTACTATCTCCTGGAATTTGCTCAAACCCATGTCCATTGAGTCAGTGATGCCTTTCAACCATTTCATCCTCTGCCGGCGAAACCATACAAAGCATTTGAACTGAAAAGTAGTTCATTTTTCTATGCTTTGCTGGTTTATTTGTGTTTCCTGTTTCCTTTGTCTTGTTATGCATTCATGTGTAGGGTGGAAAGGAAGGGGTTAATATGTTCTGCCACTCTGAAATTACTACCCACAACTGAAATCACAGCTTAGTTTCTCTTAAAACACATGTTTGCCATTTTTAATCACAGACTCAGTGATTAAGAATGGAATGAAAAAGAGACATGACTAAGGAGCAATTCAAATAAACACAGAATTAAGATGTTGTGATATGTTTAGAAAGACTAGAGACATCTGGAATATTCCAGCTAAATAGTACAGATAATGCACTCTTTCTTTTAATAAGGGCTTTGAGTACCATAAAATATCAAATGCTTAAGTACTACTGAGATCCTCTGTTATTTTTCCTTTGTCCTCTAGTATACGCCAAGTTCTAAAGGTTTTTTTTTTTTTTTTTTTCCAATTATATTGTGCTCATTACTTCTGACATTTTAGACTTTAATCTTCTTCATTAAGGAGAACCTATACTGTGTTCAAACAGTCTCATGTTAATCAAATCTCCATGAATTATGTTTGTCCTGTGTGTCTATTCACTTAGAACACTCTCTATTCAAAAGAAAGATATGTGATGTTAAATAGGAGGTAATAGTCTAATTCCAATCATAGAATTTCTCCTTCATTTTAAAGAGAAATGGAAGTGGAATAATTTTTATAATTTGTGATTGTGTCAGTCAATATTGAGTTACAGGGACTATTAGACAGTATAGCCGTTTCAGGAAGAATGTTTAGGGAATTGGGTGCTCTTGGATTTGTAGCAGGCATGGTGATAGAAACAGAAATGCCCCACCATGAGCACCATGAATTCTGCCACAATCAGCAAGGTGGAAAACAGGAGTCCACCACTAGAATAATTAACTTCACCAACACCAGCAAGTAACTGAGATCCAGCGGTTAGAAATTGTGGTAACTGCAAATGATGCAATTATTACTTCTCTATACATATGGGTTGGACACCGGCACACCAGTGTGGACCTTCATTCAAAGCTGTGCTGGCTGGCAGAAAACAGGCTCAAGTAGAATGAAGATGGCCTCTGCCCATGTTTACCTAACAGACTCCAAGTGGTTGCATTTAAACAGAGGACCATTGTATGAACAACCATGGCTGAGAGGGTGTCTGAAGAAAAGCCTCTAGAAGTGCACACTAGAGGTGGACTGAAAGGTTTGAATGGAAGATGAATGTCAAGCTACAGCATGCACCTTAGTGTTTTGATTTTTTTTTTTTTCTGTTCAATATCCTCTTCTGAGCCTCCTGGAATTATCTGTGAGTACCACCCTTTACCACATTTTAGAAAACAATGTTTTAAACTGTACCATTCGAACCACTTATTACTGTTTTTTAAGATTATAAATGTATTTTTAATTTTAGGCATCCTATCGGGGATGAAATTGGGCAGACATTTGTTGAATGCTATCTGAATTTCAGACATCATGCTACCTTTAGAGAAAAGAAAATGTTTTATTGTCCCTGCTCTGGTGGCATTGTGCTATTTGATATAATTAGGATAAAGAAGTATCTAATAGAAGGAAGAGCAGAAAGAGGAAACTAGAATTAAAGTTTCATCAATAATTATTTTAGTCTCTGGATAAAGGACAGAATTACAAAGTTAAAACAAAGGTAGGTGTTTATACAGGAAAATAAATTGATTTAGTAACAATAGCAGCAACAATTGAAAAATAGATTTGAGACCCAAACTGATTAAATTGACAACAAATAATAATTTCTTAAAAAATGAAAACAAATAGCTAATTTATGAATATAATAGAAATATATGATAGAAGAAGACATCTTTTAACCCCCTGTAAATAAACCAGGATTTAAGACATATTATATTCAAATGTATTTCTTTGTTTTTCTGGGAGGACAACTCTGATATATTTTGGTTTCAATTACAAACTGATAGATTCTTTCTGGAAGGCAACTTGGCAATAAGTAAAAAGGGTCCTTAAAAGTTTAAATTTTTTAAAAAATTTCTGCAATTTGACTAACTATGACAGAAGCTATGTCTGTTTTATTCACCACTGTCTCACCTCTGTAGCTTTAAAAGTACCTGATACACAGTTTTCAATAAATTTTGTTTTGATAAGTGAGTAATAATTATCAAAGAATGAATTTAATATCAAATTAGCCTGAAAAAATCCTGAAGGTCAACATTGAAGGAAAAATTAATAACTTTTGGCCTATTCATATTATACATATTATTAATCCAATAAAAATGTATGTACAATTATTATAATGGCAAGGGAATATGCTCATTTGGTAATAACACAAAGGTGTCTTATAGTAGTCTGTATTTCATCATCTCAAATAAAGGTATAACACAGAATAAGATAACATGTTAGCTGTGAGTGAAGATTATTTGTTTCATTAGAATCAACACTTCTGGTAAGATTCTCTTAATTCTCCATACCATAGTATAGATGGAAGTTATAGCTTAAATTGTCCTGTATTTTCAGTGTTTTCATATGTTCAAAGTCTAGTAAAACTACACTGAATATCATACCATTTTATTTAACACTTCTCTAAGACATTTATCTATACATATTAGAGGTATCTATTTCCTTAATTCTCTTTATATTCCAGCATGAAATTCAACATCAGGTTCATTTTTATGTTAATGAAACCATTAACTATTACCCATATTTATATATTTTTAGTTTGAGATAAACAGTATACCTATACCTAATAAAAATTAAAATATAACCAATCCATGATATATTATACATTTCAGCAAAAAAGTAGATTGTCACAAACAGTTGTTTGAGCAGTTTCTCCAAATTATGGTATGTAATTACTAGTTTGTGGCAAATGCCACAATATTCAGAAACCTAGTCTCCCATTTAGTATAAGCAATTTCCATTCCAGTGGGTTTGCTCACATACTCACATGTACTATATTATGAAGGATTCTAAAGCTAACCCTTCATTTGGTTTCTCTCATAAGTGTGATGTTACAGAATATGATTTTGGTTTCCATCATGTAGTTTCAGATTTATTTACATACACTTGTGGTTCCATAATCTTTGGAAATTGAACACCGGCCAGAAAAAAAAATGGGTAAACATATATATTATATAATTATATATATATATATATACACACACACACATATATAAAATACATATATATATGTATATATATTATAAAAAAGAGATATGGAAAATGGAAGGAAAAAGCTAAGTATCAAGTAATAAGGGCCAGAAAATTTTTATAAAGACTAGAAAGAATAAATGTTTAGGGAAAAAATAGCTTCTGCCTCTATCCTATGTTGCCTGGAGGCTATTATTGCCTGCTTCCCTGCAGAAATTGGTAGCAGCAGCCAAGACATCAGTGTTCTCATGAAATAAGTACACTCTGAAGAGTTGCCCTTAGGTATTGAATATCCTGTCTTACTCTCTAAAAATCTCTAAGACTGGAGATTACAATTTAGGGAGATTGTCACTTCCCAATCATACTATACCTCAAAGTTTTAAATTTAAGATCACAAAAGGTCAGAAGGTAAGAAAAGCAGTTTTTGCAAAACATACAGAAATCTTGAATCATATTCAAAATACTGACTTTATATACATGTACCTATATAGGTGAAAAAAAAATTACAAATGGGAATGATCAGCAATGGTCATCTGATAGAGATTTCAGTACCAAGCTTATCTCCTATGCACTAAAATAGTGGTCAGCAAATGACAGCCTGAAGGCCAAATTGAGCCTAGTTCCTGTTTTTGTAAATAAATTTTTATTGGAACACAATCATCCCCAATAATTTCCACATTATCTATAGCTGCTGTCACATTATAGGGAAAGTTTAAATGGTGTGACAGAGACTGTCTGGCTTTCAAAACCTAAAGTATTTACAATTTTCTCTTTTATAGAAAAAAATTGCCAAACCCGACTTTAAACTCACAGACTGAGGTCTGGCCTTTGATCACTCCTCAGCACAAATAGGGGCTTCCTTGATGGCTCAGCAGTAAAGAATCGGCCCCTGGGTTGGGAAGATCCCTTAGAGAAGGAAATGGCAACCACTCCAGTATTCCATGGGGTTGCAAAGACTCAGACACAGCTTTGCAAGCAAGTAAAGAGCAGCACAGATAGACAATTAATGCACAGATATTGTCAATATAAAAGAATTAAAATTCACTTTAAAATGAATGAAGTATAATTATTTGGTTAGTATGAAAAAAATTGAGTAGAATACTAGAGAGGGTAGCCATTCCCTTCTCCAGGGTATCTTCATGACCCAAGGATCAAATCCAGGTTTCCCACACTGGCATTAATGTAAAGGCAGATTCTTTACCTTCTGAACCACCAGGAAAGCCCAATATAAAGAGTACAAAAGAGTAAACAGTGATGATATATTGAATATACCTGAATATCAAACTTGTTAAGTTGGAACATCAGATAGAGAAATTTTCTAGAAAACCTCAAGAAAAGCTAAAGAGACCTGACTTATGGGTAAGTATCAAATAATAAAATTTCCCAAAGGAAGAAAAACAAAAGGAAAAAGGAAACTATTTGAAGAAATAAGGTAAATAGACTTCCTATTCTGGTAATATGCTAGGCTATTATTTAACACTCAAAACCACTAAAATTACTAAATTTTACAATAGTTTCTTAAAAGATCAAAGAGCTAACATGATATGATAGTCAGGAATTACCATTCTAGTCTAGATGAGAACCCATAGAGGAAAATCCAACACTGAAGTAGCTTTGGCCCTAAGGATATTTGCCAAATTTAACTAATATGGTTTTGACTTTTAAGCTGTGGTACAGGATGAAAACCCACAGCCTTTTCAGAAGATGTGGGATTTAATAGGGAACTTTTCTTATTAAAGCTGGAGCGCCTAATTCCAATGTTAAGATAATTAGTTATCTTCATAACCAGATATACCTAGTCACCTTGCCTTCTCCAAAAAAACTGAAAATAAAATTGTCTTGGCAATTATTAGACTGAAGTATGGAGAAGTTGAAGGCATAAGGCAGCACTCAAAATCACATTACTGAAAGTCGCTCAGTTGTGTCTGACTCTTTGTGACCCCATGGACTATTCAGTCAATGGAATTCTCCAGGCCAGAATACTGAAGTGCGTAGCCTTTCCCTTCTCCAGGGGATCTTTCTAACCCAGGGGTCAAACCCAGTTCTCCCACATTGCAGGCAGATTCTTTACCAGCTGAGCCATAAGGGAAAGTGAAGTTGCTCAGTCGTGTCCAACTCTTTGCAGCCCCATGGAGTGTAGCTTACCAGGCTCCTCCATCCATGGGATTTTCCAGGCAAGAATACTGGAGTGTGTTGCCACTTCCTTCTCTAGGAGATCTTTCCGACTCAGGGTTTGAACCCGGATCTCCCTCATTGTAGGCAGATGCTTTATTGTCTGAGCCACCAGGGAAGTCCCCAAGAATACTGGGGTGGGTGGTAGCCTATCCCTTCTCCAGTAGATCTTCCCAACCCAGTAATTGAACGAGGGGCTCCTGCATTGCAGGCAAATTCTTTACCAACTGAGCTATCAGGGAAGCCCCCACATTACTGAAGAGGTACAGGAAAAAAAAAACCAAAAAACCCTCAAGTTGTAAATTCACTATATTTAATTGTTCTAAGATTCTACTTTTTTTGGCCCTATTTTAACATTTAGTAGTTAGGATGTATATCATATCGGAAAAAAGCCTGGTAGCAATTGTGACTTAACTATTATTGACTACACATGAACATCAAACAAGCAGTTTTAGTATGTTAGAAAAAGTCAGAAGCAAAATGGAATACTTTTTCAATAAATGCTATACACCTTTGAGCTGGATTTTCAGTGTGAAAAGGATCTGAGAGTGCCTTGTTCAATTTATTTTGCTTATACTTTCCTTTTTATACATAGAGAAGAATGACATGACAACAAGCTAAATGAGTATATGCTGTCTTTACATAAAAGTCCAAAGTGATGAGAAAGTATTTTTTTTTATGGTTTACTTGGCAGCATTACTTAGTGATTCATAAAAATGTTGCTCTTCTGTTGTTGGCATCTTAGCTTCAAAGAAAACAGTAGTTGTTGCAGACTAATAGTAACCCACAAGCACCTAATGGAAGTATAATCAGCTCTTCTTTATGGGAGCACACCAATCCTAAGCTTCAAGGAATAGCACAAAGAATTTACCAAGTAAAATGATCAGTTTATTTTCAAATGTAACTAATCACACGAGGAAACAATTTACTATGAGCTAAAACTAGCAATAAAAATGAAAAGCATAAACATGATTAAATACGTCTGATAATGGGAATCTTCAGATACCTATCTAAATAACACCAAAATCTATGTTTAACATGTTCAAAGGAAGGAAAAACAAGCTTGAAAATATCTGACGGGGATAGTGGTGGTTTAGTCACTAAGTCGTATCTGACTCTTGTGACCCCACGGACTGTAGCCTGCCAGGCTCCTCTGTCCATGGGGATTCTTCAGGCAAGAATACTGAAGTGGGTTGCCATTTCCTTCTCCAGGTCTGCAGGGGATAGCTAACTTCAAAATACATCAAGATGTTAAGGTGTAAGAATTCTGTAATTAAACTGATAGTAAGTAGATGAGTTTAAAAGTAGGTTAGACATAGAGAAGATCCCCTTGAGAATGGCATGGCAACCCACTCCAGTATTGTTGCATGGAGAATCCCCATGGACAGGAGTCTGGTGGGTCACAGTCCATAGGGTCACACAGAGTCAGACACAACTGAAGCAACTTAGCAGACACAGCTAAAGACAGAATTAGTAACTAGAAAACAATTCAGAAAAAGATATTCAAAATTAAGCATGGAGAAAATAAAAGAGAAGATATTAAGTTGATATTGAGATTTACAAGATATCATGTGAAGTTCTAATGTGTCTCTAAGTATAGTTCCAGGAGCAAGAACAAGGAGAACAAAACCAAGAGTAAGACCTGCAAGTACAAATATAAAGGCTGACCACTTTTCAGAAATAATGAAAGTATGATTTGCATTATGAAGACTTCAATTTCCAACTATGATTAAAAAACATTTTACACCTACATATAAATAAAAATCAAAACTGCAAAACATAAAAAAGAGCCATTTCAAGAAGAATCAATGAAAAAAATAAAAAATTACCTTGAACAAAAAATTAAGAAAAATAGGAATTAGATTGACAGTAAAATGAGAGTCCAACTTCTGTATAATTAAATTGTGCTGATAAATTTAATGATGATTCTGAAAAAATTCATGTGAATTAAAATATCAATGTGTAATATTAGAAATACCCTAATTTATTTCTTTAAATATCTTTTTTCATATTTGCACTAGTATGGCATGTGACAAAAAATTTATGTCTAAATGACTCTAATTAATTTTGAATTTATAAATTTATCTTTTAAGAAAAAGTACTTCAAGAACAGGGGCACTATTAAGGGTTTCTACCAATAGCTTCCCATTCCAAAACGAAATTCTAAAAAACATACTGCAGACAAAATACAGGAGATCCAGGATAGGATGTTTGTGACAGAAGAAATATTGAAATGCAACAAACTGTGTTACATTATTGCTTTTTAAAAAATAAAAATGTTATGCAAGATTAAAATTTAAATAAAAGAATTAAAAAGCAATACCAAATTAAGATGTAAGTTAAGAAGTAATCCAATGTATATTTAAAATGTATTGTTGAAGAACTCTCCTTTTTTCATAAAGTATTGAATTATTTTAGACTTTGAGAAGAATAATTTTGTAAGTTCTTGAAGTAAAATGAAAATAGCTAAAACAGAGCATATATCACCCCAAGTAGTAGCAGAAAGTGAAAAAAATACCTAATTAATTAAAAGCAGGTAAGAAGCATAGAGATAAACAAAAGATAAAATTAGAGGAAAATAGCAAAACACAAAGTTAGACAGCAGATTTAAACAGAATTTAAGCAGAAATATTAACTGTGAATAAATTTCTTAAAAAGTGAATGCATTTTCAAATTTAATTCTGTGTCCAAAAGACTTTTAAAACATTAGGGTACAGATAATAGAAGGTGAAAGGATGGGAAAAAAAATCTGTCATGATAGTAACAAAGAATGCTGGTAACCTGTACTTGTATCAGACTAAAGCGACTTTAAGGAAAAGCACATTATTTGGGATAAAGAAAATCAAACTTAATTAGGAAATGTTTAATTCATGATGAATATATAAATTATATATATATGTGCATTTACAAATATAAAATGTACAACATGAAGAATAAATAAAATATAAAATATATATTAAAATGTCTTAACATGCAAAACAAGAATAGCTACATAACTACAAGGATATTTAAATTTGCAGTCACAAATGCAGATTTAACTGCCTCCATGCCACTTTTAGAATCAATACATGAAGCTAACAGAAAGTCAGTAATGATATATAAGATCTGAATAGCATAGTTAACAAACAATTTCATGGATGTGGACAGAACATTGAATCCAAGAACTGCAGAGTTCACATTCTTTTCTGAGTGTAATCAACTTATTTGAAGTCTTGATATAGGATGAGATCACCAAGAGACAGAGGTTAGAGAACAGATGGTGATGGTGACTATTTGTCCCATGAACCCTAGGGTGCTTGCTACACAGTAAAACATCTGAGACTGAAAAGATGAGGCAGGATGGCATCGAGGAAGGGAAATGAGTAAAGTTAATCAAGGAGAAGGACATGATCAACTGAGATTCTGATAAGAAAAATTTCATTGGATTGCTTTGGGTAAGATTGATTGGAGTGGGTTAACACAAGCTGGAATCAAGATTGCCAGGAGAAATATCAATCACCTCAGATATGCAGATGACACCACCCTTATGGCAGAAAGTGAAGAGGAACTCAAAAGCCTCTTGATGAAAGTGAAAGAGGAGAGTGAAAAAGTTGGCTTAAAGCTCAACATTCAGAAAGCTAAGATCATGGCATCCGGTCCTATCACTTCATGGGAAATAGATGAGGAAACAGTGGAAACAGCGTCAGACTTTATTTTTCTGGGCTCCAAAATCACTGCAGATAATGACTGCAGCCATGAAATTAAAAGACGCTTACTCCTTGGAAGGAAAGTTATGACCAACCTAGATAGCATATTCAAAAGCAGAGACATCACTTTGCCAACAAAGGTGCGTCTAGTCAAGGCTATGGTTTTTCCTGTGGTCATGTATGGATGTGAGAGTTGGACGGTGAAGAAGGCTGAGCCCCGAAGAATTGATGCTTTTGAACTGTGGTGTTGGAGAAGACTCTTAAGAGTCCCTTGGACTGCAAGGAGATCCAACCAGTCCATTCTGAAGGAGATCAGCCCTGGGATTTCTTGGGAAGGAAGGAATGATGCTAAAGCTGAAACTCCAGTACTTTGGCCACCTCATGCGAAGAGTTGACTCATTGGAAAAGACTCTGATGCTGGGAGGGATTGGGGGCAGGGGGAGAAGGGGACAACAGAGGATGAGATGGCTGGATGGCATCACTGACTCGATGGACGTGAGTCTGAGTGAACTCTGGGTGTTGGTGATGGACAGGGAAGCCTGGCGTGCTGCTATTCATGGGGTCGCAAAGAGTCGGAAAGGACTGAGCGACTGAACTGAACTGAACTGAAGATAAGAGAGGAAAGAAACCGTAGACTTCTTTTTATCACAGGTACTTTTGCTTTGTTTTGTTTTTTGAGACTTAACACTTTATATTAGAATTTGTCTAAAAACGATCGTGGGACACCCACATACTACATTCTTAGACATGCATAGTTACTGTTTCGTTTGGAATATGTTCAGCAAATTTGCAATTAAAAAATGGTTTACAGTCAACTTTTAAAAAGGAGGAGATGCAAAGAGTGGGAAGCCGAAGTAGATAGAAATCACTTGCAAATTAAAATTGAGCACTTTTCCTTGCTATCATATATTCCTTCACATGAGCATTCCTTGTCCTTTATATGGTAGGATTCCTTGAAGATGGCAGGCACTTTTCCTTCCTATCACAGATAGTTTGAATATAACACAATAAATAAATACCAACAAAGGGATATAGATTTTGGGTACCAGGGAAGGTGGTGAAAGGCAGTAGGGTTGCTGAAGGAGAGGGCTCTTTATTACTCTATACATATTTATAAATATATATATTAATAAATCTTGTGCTACAGAGGAAACTATAAAATAAATTTACTAAAAATTTAAGTGCATAAAAATGAAATCATTGCATGTAGCATTTTATAATTAATATTTTGTGGAGTAAAGCTAGTACAGTACTTCGAGGGAAATTTATAGCCATATATTTATCAGGAAATAAGAAACTTTAAAATACTGAGTTAAACATTTAGCAGAAGAAGTTGGAAAGCAAAAGAGTCAGATATAAGAGTAAGAAAAATAAAATAAATAAGGACAAAAATCCTACCCCACTTGTGTCAATGATACCAAGAGACAATCTGCCACTCAGCAAAAAGTACAGTCTACTAACTTCAGATATCTAACACTTGCTATTGCTAAAAGTTTGCCATCTCTGAACTTCATGCTTCCCAATTCTAGGATCAATTCACATCTTGCTCCAAAACACTGTATCCTACAAACTTTATTCTCTCTTGTTTAACAATCAGCAATTCATTTCATATATGTGATAAAGGCGTCTTCCATTCCCCACTATACATCCCAAAATATTCACTGCCTTTTGGGGACAAATTGCAAGGATGTTCACTGCAGATTAATCTGTGATGTCAGGGAGTTGAAGGCAAACTGGATGTCTATAACCATGTAAGTAGACAGGTTAAGAGAAATGGATACATATGTTACTGTAAAACCGCAGAAGTCAGAAACAATCTAGCAGTACACTTACAACATGTATAAACCTTAAAATAGCACTTGGTGAAAAAGATAAAAAACAGGATGAGACACATACACCATATAACCCAAATGATTTATCTCAGTCAAAAATACAGCACAACTAAATAATACATATTTTGCAAAAATATAAAATCAAAAAGTACACATTCCACTTATTAGAATGTTTGCCTCTGGGAGTCCTGTAACAGAAGCGAAGAATGCTAAGGAGAGAAAAGAGTAAAGTAGAATAAGGTAAGATGAGCAAAATATAGTGAAGTGTAAAGTGAAGGATGGGAGGGGAGAGAAAGGAGGGGAATGGAGATAAGGGAAGAGAAGGGCAGGAATTGGAAAGGAAGAGAAAAGAGGAAAGGAGAGGAGGAGGAAGGAGAGGAAAAGGAAGTGGAAGAGAAAATAGGGAGAGAAGGGAGAGGAAAAGAAGAGAGAAGGGAAGAAAGAAGGTATGGAAGAGGAGAAGAGAGGAAAGAAGAGGGCAGAAAAGGAAGGAGCAGAGGGAGAATCCTTTTCTGCGACAATGTTCCTAATGAATTATAACTATGATTAACCTAAGCTTATTCACTAGGGTCTAAAACATGAAAAAAAGTGATTTCAGACCTTTAATAAAGTAATGATGGTAACTGTGTACACATTAGGATAATAGATTGTCACAAAATCTTTTTATTTTTTACTGTATGCTTTAAAATTCTAGCTCCTTTCAAGTCTGGACATAAAAAATAAAATTTTTCCCCACAGTCTATTAAAACTGATGAATGTCTTCTCTTTTAGAAGCATATAATTTCAAGTTTTTTGAAAGCTTTCAAAAAGTAATCCCTTTCTTAAAATAGATAAGCTTTCAATGGAAAAACAAAAATAAAATTTGCTTTTTTCACCCATACAGTTACAATATGTCTTTATTTCCTTTCATTTTGTTGTGGGCATCCTTACTTATATATATATAATGAGTAATGAAAAGTAAAGATGCCCACAACAAAATGAATATATATTTATATATATATATATATATTATATATATATATACACACACTACAATTTCTGAAATCCAAAGAAGAAAAACTAAATATAAGGAAAGCTTCATTGTTTGTCTTTTATTAAAACCATTCTCTGAACCATACATTAAATTACACACCTATGTGTAATAGATTGCAATTTTATGTGTAGGTTTTATCTATAAATGAAGGTGTTACTTTAGTTATCATGGAAGGTTTCCATTTATTTATACAAACATGTCATTGTCCAAATCATTTTTTATATTCTTTCAGAATTGTTCAAAAAATGATTTTACATCTTGAATATATATACATTTTCTGTATTACTTAGCTTTGTCATATCTTGAATTTTTTAATTAAAAAATATATATTACACTTCCTCCTATTCCACAAAATGAATGTTAACCCATTACCGCCAAATTAAATTCACTCATAAATGATGCAGATTTAATATTAATGTTCTTGAGACTAAATATGAAGATTATCCCACAGGCTCTCCAAACAAACAGGAAAACAGAAAAAAGTATACCTGATCTCCGAGAAGGAACTAAATGCTCTCTTTCTACTCTTTCCTACCCAAATGATTGAACTGTTACGCATTAGTAAACAATAACAAACAAAAACCCTAATATTCTCAAAATCACATATCATAGCCATGGTTTGTGAAAATTTCTGGTTTCACTCTGTAAATATACAAATATTTGTGGGTTAAATTACATCAAAATAAAACCCGAAATTTATTGGCAGAAACATGAGTTTTGAGAAAACACTTTTAAATATCTCTTTTAAAAGAATAACTTCCAATGCTTTTACAATTTTCATGGGCTGAAAATACAAAAATGATGAAATACTTTCTTGTCCTTTTCCAATTCACTCATCATATATACTGTGTATATATGTATATTGGTATATATGATATAGAAAACCGCGGAAGTAAATGTTCTAAACAAAGGAATTGTTGATAATGTTTTTTACCATTCAGATTTATATATATCAATTTTGGGTTATAGGCTGTCTGGATCCGAGGACCTGGATTTGCTGTCTGCCTTATTGGTTAAAAAAAAATTTTTTTTTACCAAGTAAAGAAAGGCACTAGGAGATCTTCAAAGATCTTTTTTCTCTGCAACTATCCCTAGGCAAGAAGGAGGAATTCGCCTTGTAACCAGATCCTTCTAGTCTCTGCCTTTAGTTTTAAACAAGAAACCAGACGACTAAAGATGTAAGACTGACAGAAAACAGCAGAGGGCAGTATTTACTCATGGCTAAATCATCTCCCAGCTCAGAAATTTTAAATTTGGAGGGGGTCACTGTGGATGAAATGTATGACTTACGCCCTATATTTGCATTACTTGGCTTAAATTCTTATTTTCTAAGCGGTTTTCCTTAAAGGGGAAATAATACTGACCTGAATCCTATTCACACCCCCCCCCCCACCCCCGCTTTGAAATGCTGCGTGATACCGAAAAATCAGCCACAGTATATAGCAGGGGAGTTAATCTGAGTGCCTCGAGTGGCACGTGGGTAATTTTAAAATTTAAATTTCATTCTATTCATTTCAATTTTTCTCATATCTACCTTTCCCCCAGACAAAAACTAAACCAAAACAGAAAGAAACCATTTCGTCAGGATTCCTTTGGCTAGAAAATGGCTAGAGGGCAATACTCCCAACAAAGATCAAAATTCCAAACTTTGGGAAAGGAAACAAAACAGGAGTTCCTCCGGCTTTTCCTATAGGAAATCCAAAGTGCAGTTGGTGCCCAGGCCTTGGTGCCCCTACTCACCTGGAGGTAGGGGAGGGGCGAATGGAGACAGGTTTAGGGTTAGACCTGGACCGCAGTTGGCTCGCTCTGTAGACAGAGAAGGAATAGGGAAGGTTCGGTTTGGATGCTGTTGGATCTTATTGTACAGCAGCTCCCTTCCTTCCCTTCGAAAGAGAAAGGGCAGGAAACGGTTAAAGCAAATCTGCGCTTTGCATTCCCAGACAGGCTTTGCTTAATCCTTCCTCCCGCTCTAACAGACCCTCACCCCCTGCCTTTCTTTTATTTCTCTCGACCCCCTTACCCTTGAGTTATTACTAGCATAACAACCTAACGGTCTTCCCCTAGACCCGGTCCCTAAAGTTATTTATCTGCAAACCTGACCCCACCCCCATCTATTCGGCAGCAGCTTTTTGCTGTTATTGCTCAGATGCCGGCCAAGATTTGACCAAAAAGAAAAAAAGAAAGAAAAAAAGAAAAAGAGGGGAGGGAATCACCCCCTCCTAGCCCTCACCCTCCCTTTCTCAGCGCCTCCTACTCGCCGGGCTCCCACACCCGACCGCCTACCGTCCTCCGGGAGGCTGGAGTGATTAGCATCCGGAGAAGCCAGTCGGAGGCCGAAAAAGTCGGAGCGCGCTGGCGGTAGGAGTGCCAGGCGGGGCCGCTTCAGCTCGGGTCCAATGGGGCTGGGGCGAGGGAGGGGCGGTAGGTGACAGCACCGGGAGCCAGGGGGAGTCCGGCTGAACTAAAGTGCGGGGATCAATGAGTGGCGAGCAAAGTTTCTGAGTCCTGCTCAGCTCGCGGTCTTCCCTCCCCCTCTGTTTGTGTTTCGGCGGCGCGGTGTGTGTGTGTGTGTGTGTGTGTGTGTGTGTGTGTGTGTGTGTGCGCGCGCGCGCGCGTGCGGCGGGGAAGGGGCGGGGAGAGTGAGAGGGACCAGCCGGAGGTTGAGAGGGGCTCGCGGAGCTCCAGCTCCACAGCGGTGCTGCAACCTTCAGCCCCGGCAGGCGAGAGGGAGAGCGCTGACAGCCGCCGTCCGGAGCTGCTGGAGGCGCCGCCACAGTCCAGCGCCGACTTCCCCGCCTCCACCGTCAACAGTGCAGGAGAAAAGGGGGACCGATCGCCACCACCCTACCCCGCCCCAAACAAAAAGCCTTGTGGATTACAAAGTGAAACTGACACGGGACAATAAAACCAAAGGGCAAGAGGTCAGGGGCGAGGCGCACTAGAGTGGGCTTCTGACTGGGACTGCCGGAGGAGTCCCCTGGCATGGTGAGGGGAGGGGACGCGGGGACAGCGCGCTGCTCCTGCCCGACGCCGGCGAGGCCGAGAAGAAAGGGGGACCTGCGCTTGATCTGGATGTATAAATAATGGGTCGGCAGGCGTCCCGGCAGAGGTAAAAAAAAAAAAAAAAATGCTGAGGAGCGCTGGATTTTGCCTGTGCCCGCCTAAGGGCTGGAAGCGGCAGCAGGGGCGGCGGCAGCTCCTCCTGGAGGAGAAGGGACGGAGCTGAGCGCTCCAGAGCGCCCCGCGAGCGTTTGGAATGCAGTTTGCTGGCTGCCGGAGCTTAGACGCCGCCGCCTGGGCCTCCGCGCCACTTCTGCAGTCCTGCTGAAGGGCTTTGCAGCCTTGTTCTTGAGGAGAGGGGAACTCGAGGAAACTCCTTGTCTCCAGCTTTTGGAAAAGGAATTCGATAATCCTCGGTTCCCCATCGTCCCCTCCCCAGTGCGCAGTTGTTCTCTCCACACCGCTGCGGAATTTTGTTCTTTCTTCCTCAGTTTCTTCGCCTTGGGTAAGTTTTAAAGTTTCTGAAGATAATAGTTTGCGGTAATTCTTCCTATACCTTAAACACAGGCAACTTCTCCCAACTCCTATCCACCCCCGGCGAAAACGCTCAGACTCTCCGGATTCGAAAATAAAGTGAAGGGGGAAATATAGGAGACTGGAGAAACTGCTCTGGGAACTCGTCCACAAGCAGGAGTAAGTGCCCGAGGAATGCTCTGCCGCTTTTCCTCAAGGCATCTCTTCCCTCACTAAGCGTCCAAATGGCTACCTGGAGGCTTTTGCTCGTGCGAATTGCTTCTTCTGGACTGGAAGTTCTTTGAAATAGCAGAGCTCTCAGAGCCATCGGCTGCATGTCTGCTGGTGCTACTTGATCCCTGTCATTATCACTTTTTTTTTTTTTTTTTTTTTTTGGCCTCACCTCTTCCTTCTCTTTATCACTCCGTTCCAGGAGCCAAGACCATGGACTTGGCAGCAGAGAGGGCTCCTGGCCGCCCGTGGCTCCCGCTGCCCACTTTAACATTATTTCAGCTCCTTCGTGTCTTTTGGCTGCTGTCACTGCTCCCGGGGCCCGCCCGGGTCAGCGGGGCGGAGCAGCGCCAGGTGTTTCAGGTGCTGGAGGAGCAACCTCCCGGCACGCTGGTGGGTACCATCCAGACGCGCCCAGGCTTCACCTACAGGCTCAGCGAAAGCCACGCCCTGTTTGCTATAAACAGTAGCACCGGGGCCCTGTACACCACTGCGACCATCGACCGCGAGAGCCTGCCCAGCGACGTGATCAACCTGGTAGTTCTTTCCAGCTCACCCACCTACCCCACCGAAGTGCGGGTGTTGGTTCGAGACCTCAATGACAACGCCCCGGTCTTCCCAGAACCCTCGATTGTGGTCAGTTTCAAGGAGGACAGTAGCAGCGGGCGGCAAGTCATCTTGGATACCGCCACCGACTCGGACATCGGCTCCAATGGTGTTGACCACCGGTCCTATCGCATCATCCAGGGCAACGAGGCGGGTCGCTTCCGCCTGGATATCACCCTGAACCCGAGCGGCGAGGGCGCGTTCCTGCACCTGGTGTCCAAGGGCGGGCTGGACCGCGAGGTCACACCGCAGTACCAGCTGTTGGTGGAAGTGGAGGACAAGGGCGAGCCCAAGCGGCGGGGCTACCTTCAGGTAAACGTGACTGTGCAGGACATTAATGACAACCCCCCGGTTTTTGGCAGCTCCCACTACCAGGCGGGGGTGCCTGAGGACGCCGCGGTGGGCTCCAGCGTCCTCCAGGTGGCGGCGGCGGACGCGGACGAGGGCACCAACGCGGATATCCGCTATCGGCTTCAGGACGAGGGGACCCCCTTCCAAATGGACCCCGAAACGGGGCTCATCACGGTGCGGGAGCCCTTGGACTTCGAGGCCCGGCGCCAGTACTCGCTTACGGTGCAGGCTATGGACCGAGGCGTTCCTTCCCTCACGGGGCGTGCCGAGGCGCTGATTCAGCTGCTGGACGTCAACGACAATGACCCCGTGGTAAAATTCCGCTACTTCCCTGCCACCTCGCGCTACGCCTCGGTAGATGAGAATGCTCAAGTGGGCACGGTGGTGGCTCTGCTCACGGTGACGGACGCAGACTCCCCAGCGGCCAACGGGAACATCTCCGTGCAGATCCTTGGGGGAAACGAGCAGCGCCACTTTGAGGTGCAAAGCAGCAAAGTGCCGAACCTAAGTCTCATCAAAGTTGCCAGCGCCCTAGACCGGGAGCGCATCCCTTCTTACAACCTGACAGTTTCTGTCTCGGATAACTACGGGGCGCCCCCTAGCGCAGCGGTTCAGGCGCGCTCTTCCGTGGCGAGTTTGGTGATTTTCGTCAATGACATCAATGACCACCCTCCCGTGTTTGCACAGCAAGTGTACAGAGTGAACCTGAGCGAGGAGGCGCCCCCGGGAAGCTATGTGAGTGGAGTGTCCGCCACTGACGGCGATTCTGGTCTCAATGCTAACCTGCGTTACAGCATCGTCTCTGGTAATGGACTGGGTTGGTTCCACATCAGTGAACACAGTGGTCTAGTGACCACTGGGCTTGCTGGGGGCTTGGACCGTGAACTTGCTTCCCAGATTGTACTGAATATCAGTGCTCGGGACCAGGGGGTTCACCCCAAGGTTTCCTATGCCCAGCTTGTTGTGACTCTCTTGGATGTGAATGATGAGAAGCCAGTGTTTAGCCAGCCAGAAGGATATAATGTGTCTGTCGTTGAGAATGCACCTACCGGGACTGAACTGCTGGTGCTTGGGGCAACCGATGGGGACCTGGGTGACAATGGGACAGTGCGATTCTCCCTACAGGAAGCTGAGACCGACCAGAGGTCCTTTCGCCTGGATCCTGTGTCTGGGAGGTTGAGTACTATCTCTTCCTTGGACAGGGAGGAACAAGCTTTCTACTCCCTGTTGGTTCTGGCCACAGATCTGGGGTCACCTCCCCAGTCATCAATGGTTCGCATAAATGTGAGCCTCCTGGATATTAACGACAACAGCCCTGTGTTTTACCCAGTCCAATACTTTGCTCATATTCAGGAGAATGAGCCTGGAGGTAGCTACATCACCACGGTGTCTGCCACTGACCCAGACTTGGGTCTCAATGGAACCATCAAATATAGTATATCAGCTGGGGACAGGTCTCGGTTTCAGGTCAATGCTCAGAGTGGGGTTATTTCTACAAGAATGGCCCTAGACAGAGAAGAAAAAACTGCTTACCAGTTGCAAATAGTGGCTACTGATGGTGGCAATTTGCAGTCTCCCAACCAGGCGATAGTAACCATCACTGTGTTGGACACTCAAGACAACCCGCCTGTATTCAGCCAGGCTGCCTACAGCTTCGTGGTCTTTGAGAATGTGGCCCTGGGATATCATGTGGGTAGTGTGTCCGCATCCACCATGGATCTCAATTCCAACATCAGTTATCTCATTACTACCGGGGATCAGAAAGGTATGTTTGCTATCAACCAGGTTACTGGGCAGCTTACCACAGCAAGTGTGATTGACAGAGAAGAGCAATCCTTTTATCAGCTGAAAGTAGTAGCCAGTGGGGGCACAGTGACTGGAGACTCTATGGTTAACATAACAGTTAAGGATTTGAATGACAACTCTCCCCATTTCCTTCAGGCAGTAGAGAGTGTGAATGTGGTGGAAAATTGGCAGGCAGGTCACAGCATTTTCCAAGCCAAAGCTGTGGACCCCGATGAAGGTGTCAATGGCATGGTACTCTATAGCCTGAAGCAAAACCCCAAGAATCTCTTTACTATCAATGAAAGGAATGGTAATATTAGTCTGCTAGGACCCCTGGATGTTCATGCTGGTTCCTACCAGATAGAGATCTTAGCATCTGATATGGGTGTTCCCCAGCTCTCCTCTAGTTTCATCTTAACAGTTTATGTCCATGATGTAAATGACAACCCACCAGTGTTTGACCAGCTTTCTTATGAGGTCACCCTTTCTGAGTCAGAACCTGTGAATTCTCGATTCTTTAAAGTGCAAGCTTTTGATAAGGATTCGGGAGCAAATGGTGAAATTGCGTACAGCATTGCTGAAGGCAATACCGGGGATGCTTTCGGCATTTTCCCAGATGGTCAATTGTATATAAAAAGTGAACTGGACCGTGAACTTCAAGACAGATATGTTTTACTAGTTGTTGCTTCTGACAGAGCGGTGGAACCCCTTAGTGCTACTGTGAATGTTACTGTAATTTTAGAAGATGTAAATGATAACAGACCTCTTTTTAACAGTACCAATTACACATTTTACTTTGAAGAAGAACAGAGACCTGGGTCGTTTGTGGGCAAAGTAAGTGCTATAGATAAAGACTTTGGGCCAAATGGAGAAGTAAGGTATTCTTTTGAAATGGTGCAGCCAGATTTTGAGTTGCATGCAATTAGTGGGGAAATTACAAATACCCATCAGTTTGACAGGGAGTCTCTTATGAGGAGGAGGGGGACTGCGGTGTTTAGCTTTACAGTCATCGCAACAGATCAGGGGCTCCCTCAGCCTCTTAAGGATCAGGCCACGGTACATGTTTACATGAAGGATATAAATGATAATGCTCCCAAATTTTTAAAAGACTTTTACCAAGCTACAATATCAGAGTCAGCAGCCAACCTGACACAGGTTTTAAGAGTATCTGCCTCAGATGTTGATGAAGGTAGTAATGGACTTATTCACTATTCTGTAATAAAAGGAAATGAAGAAAGACAGTTTGCTATAGACAGCACCTCTGGTCAGGTGACACTGATTGGCAGGTTAGACTATGAAGCCACACCTGCGTATTCCCTTGTAATTCAAGCAGTGGATTCAGGAGCAGTCTCCCTCAATTCGACCTGTACCTTAAATATTGATATTTTAGATGAAAATGACAATACCCCTTCTTTCCCTAAATCAACACTATTCGTTGATGTTTTGGAAAACATGAGAATCGGTGAACTCGTGTCCTCTGTTACTGCAACTGATTCAGATTCAGGGGACAATGCTGACTTACATTACAGTATCACTGGGACTAACAACCATGGAACTTTCAGCATTAGCCCAAACACTGGGAGTATTTTTCTTGCCAAAAAATTGGACTTTGAAACACAGTCTTTGTACAAATTAAATATAACAGCAAAAGACCAAGGAAGGCCTCCACGTTCATCTACAATGTCGGTGGTTATACACGTGAGAGACTTCAATGACAATCCTCCTACCTTCCCTCCGGGGGATATTTTCAAGTCTATTGTTGAGAACATCCCCATTGGAACATCTGTCATTTCTGTGACTGCACATGACCCCGATGCAGACATTAATGGGCAACTCTCCTATACAATCATCCAGCAGATGCCACGGGGCAACCACTTTGGCATAGATGAAGTCAAAGGCACTATTTATACTAATGCTGAGATAGATCGGGAATTTGCTAATCTCTTTGAGTTAACCGTTAAAGCCAATGATCAAGCTGTGCCTATAGAAACTAGACGGTATGCTTTGAAAAACGTGACTATTTTGGTTACAGACCTCAATGACAATGTTCCAATGTTTATATCACAAAATGCCCTGGCAGCAGACCCTTCGGCTGTGATTGGTTCTGTTCTGACCACAATCATGGCTGCTGACCCAGATGAAGGGGCGAATGGAGAGGTGGAGTATGAGATCGTCAATGGTGACACAGACACCTTCATTGTGGATCGCTATAGTGGGGACCTGAGAGTGGCTTCAGCACTGGTGCCTTCTCAGCTGATCTATAATCTCATAGTTTCAGCAACAGACCTTGGCCCTGAAAGGAGGAAATCAACCACTGAATTGACCGTCATTCTGCAGGGCCTTGATGGACCTGTTTTTACACAACCCAAATATATAACCATTTTGAAGGAGGGAGAACCCATTGGCACCAATGTGATATCAATAGAAGCAGCTAGCCCTAGAGGATCTGAAGCCCCAGTGGAGTACTATATTGTCTCAGTCCGTTGCGAGGAAAAAACTGTTGGACGGCTCTTTACTATTGGACGACGGAGTGGCATCATTCAGACTGCGGCCATACTGGACCGGGAGCAAGGAGCATGTCTTTACCTGGTGGATGTCTATGCCATAGAAAAGTCAACTGCCTTTCCCAGAACACAGAGAGCAGAGGTAATGATTTTGTCATTCCTTATGAATTATTTGTTGATTTTTTTTTTTTTGGGGGAAAGATCATTCTCTTTCTATTTGCTTTCTATAATGATTTACCTTTATTGTTGAATTGTTCATTTTACTGACAGGACCATATAAAAATGTTCTATCTTACAGACTAACAAGAAATACTGACAGGTTAGCTTTCAACCTGATCCGAACCAGAGTATGCATTTTGTCTCATACTATCTTATGTGTAAAGCTAAGGAGAATTCTTTAGCGATTTCAGAAGTTCAGGAAAAAATCCATTTATTCAAGTTAAATTACACCTCACAGTTAAGGAAGTCTACCAGAGGATGAGGAATCTCAGACTTGAGAAATCTTTATTCCACAATGAAGAACTTTGGTAGGAATAGCAATGTAGCATGGCTTTCTAGGGGGAGTGACAATGGACTGACAGTTTACATCAGGACAGTATTAACTTTCACCTCCTCAGCAGTCTTGGCAGTTTCTTTATAGACAGTGACTAATTTTAATGTGCTGAGCCAAGTTTGGGGAGATTCCTGATTTCATCTGCCTTCACATTTAAGGCACTGTCTTCTGACTCAACATAATCCTTTCACTTCTCTCTTGAACTAAATCATGTAATGTGCTGTGAATGATCAGAGATTAGAAGCTGTTTCTTGAGACAATACCATATTGTTCAAAGCCATGGTATAAGTACAAGTTGTTCTGTCTGCTGATAGGTTAGACATTAATGTTTCATAGCATAAGCCAAAAAATTTCAAGCTTGGCCTTTCCCGGGGTATATTTTTGACTGTTACTACCTCAGTGTATCATTGATTTGCTTTTTTAATTGAACTGCTTCCAATGTTGTTTTGACCATCAACTAGAAATGATACAGCTATACCTTGGATGGCTCATTTGCTGGTTCCTAAGTTCTCTCCCCCCTTCAATATATCCCTTCAAAGATATTCTAGTGTCACTCAGCCAAAAACACAAAATATCAAATGTGGTTTGTGATACTTGGCAGGAACCCAGACACAACATGCTAGTGAATTTGAGGCTCATGTGTTTGTTTTCTTGCTTTCTTTTCTTTTTTATAGTGGTGAGGGTTTTTCTTCATTTAAAATGTTCATTTATTATTATTATCTTTTCGAATCCCACGTGATTTTTTTTTTCAAAATAGCTAGTTATGGCTCTTCTATTGATGAAGCAGTATATTCATGGCCTAGAGGATATTGGATATATAATTAGAGATATAATTTCCATAGAGACATAATTCTTGGAGATATCATTCTAAGTGAAATTCACTTTTATCTTGTACACACAGCCCTGAAGAAACTTCTACCCATATGTCCTCTTTTACCTAATTAGGTTTTCAATGATCTGAGATAGGTCTTACATACTGAGTTATTTGGTTTAACTCAGGCTATGATTTACATGTAATTTTATTTTGATTTGGGGTTATTCCTCTGCTAAACCCACTTCCTGGCTCTATTTTCCTTCTCTGGAGTTATTTCTTAGATGAAGAGATTTAATTAGTTTAAAAATGGAAATACTTATTAAAGACAGGCAATTAAGTCATTCTAGGCTTTAGAAAAAAATTTTAAACTATAAAACAGATTATGTTATTGGTTGTTGTTTGGTTAAAGTGTTTACCTTTGCTTGGCAATAAGAATAAATGTCCATTGTTATCATTAGAAGATTTATTTAGTCTTACTATTTACCCATTAGATATGCAAAAATTGGGCTTAAACTTATTAAATAGTGCTGTCTCTTCATTAGACATGAGGAGTAAAAGTAGTAACTATAAATCATTTTGTTAATAATAGGAGGTAATATGTCTGTTATATTTTAACCTCAAATAACACCAATATGAAAACTTATTCATATTTGCTATAACCTGTTTAAAGGTCTGGAGAGAATTCACCATAATGATTTTTTTTTATGAGAAAAAATTGTTTGTCAGGGTATCTTCTGTGAACTAAAGTGCTGAAATTGTAAACCAAGTTTCAGTTCCCAAGCTCCAACCACTCCTAAAATTAAAAGCAAATGTGTTTCTCCAAGAATATTGAAAGCAGTAGTTGGGAGCTAGAATTTCATATTATTATTGGTTGTATCTTTCAATTATATACAATAAAGTTCTTTTTTCCTTCTGCTCAAACAATTAATTTACCATGATTCTGCAAAAAGAAGCTATAAATTACCTAGGGTTGTCAGAGGTGATTTTTCAATTGTTCGTTTCCAAGTGCAGACTTTGCTCCAATGCATTTTTTAACAATTTATTCCTGTACATTGATAGGAGTCTGGGTTGCTTACTCAGGTTTCTGGCTAGAGTCATGGCTGATCACATTCCATGGACGGAGGGTCAGTGGTAAAAGAGAAATGATTTAATCTGCATTCTTTTTTAAGCTCTGACACTTGTGTGGAGTGGGAGGGGTCCTAGGGATTTGGCTCCAGTACTGCTCCTTTCGGAGATTGTCCAGTTGTACACCTTCACCTCCCCTACCTATCATAGCTAAAACTTTGGTATATTTAAGAGTGTCTTTAAAGGATGGCTTTGTGTTGCAGACACAAGGTTTATTATCCTTTCATTTCGTCTTTGTATTCTCAGAAGAGTCTTGATTATGTTAGAATAGCTCATATACATTTTGTGCCTCTTTTCTACCTTCAGCAACAAAAAATAGAGATGTAGCACATCCACAGGCATTTCTTTTTTAACATATGTTTTATGGGAACGTGCAACTTAGGGACTGGGTTGGACTTTTGAAGGTCAGAGGCTTTGTCTCATTGGTCTTTATGATCTCCTAGTATAAAATTTCCTTGATAATAATAATATCTCCTAGAGTCTGGTATAAACTCTTTGCGACCCCATGGACTGTAGCCTATCAGGCTCCTCCGTCCATGGGATTTTCCAGGCAAGAGTGCTGGAGTGGATTGCCATTTCCTTCTCTAGGGGATCTTCCCAACCCAGGAATCAAACCTGGGTCTCCTGCATTGCAGGCAGACGCTTTACCATCTGAGCCACCAGGGAAGCCCAGTATAATATTTCCTTGATAATATTGTCTAGAGTCTGGTATATTACCTGATGTATAGAAGGTGCTCACTACATGTTTGCTATATGAGATAGTAGAAGAGCTAAGGCTGGTACATGTGTTCTTGTGTCTCAGGAATATTCAACAGAGAGAAGCAGGGGGAATGGAGGAGGCTATTAGTAAGTTTGATCTTATCATTAATTGAACTAGGGACATAAAGACATACCAGTTATCTCTGTTCTACAAATGAACTGAGAATTGTGAGACAGCTCAAAGAGGCAAGAAGAATTTAGATGGGTGGTCTCACATGGAGCTTAGCGTTTAAATCAAAGAAAATCCTATATATGCTTCCAGGTTGCAGTTCTCAAACTGGTTGGCCTCAGGACCCCAAAGAGCTTTGGCTTGGGTGTGTTTTATCTATTGATATTTATGTTATGAACATTAAAATTGAGAAAATTTTAAAATATTTATTAATTTCTTGAAAAATTACAGTAACCATATAATATATATTTGTTATTAAAATAACTTAATTTTGTCAACCCTAAGAACTAACAAAAAAGACATATTATTTTATGTTTTCACAAATCCCTTTAATATTCGGATTAAGAGAAGACAGCTGGATTCTCAAATCTCATTTTGTCTATTGTAATATGTTGTTCTGGTTAAAATATATGAAAATAATCTATCTTCCCTCAGACAAAGCTGAATAAGAGAGAGATATTTTGATATCCTTTTCAGATAACAGTTTCTTTTGATACTATACCAAAATTTCACAAGTGGCTGTTTCTTAAAATTTACTTGCAATAAAGAATCTGAAACCCTACCATTGAATTTTTCATGCTTTGTTGCATGAAGATATTGATCTACCTTGCTTTATGAATGGAAATTTTACCTATGTATGACTTAGAAACATCAGGCACTGGTCATTTGGAAAATATTGGTATAACTGATAAGGATCTATCAAAAGAGCCTTTATATATATTGACTCACAACCTCATGGTAATGGTTCAGAGTTTTCCAAATTTGAATTTTCACTTGAAAGCTCAAATTTTATCATTAATAACATACATTGTTAGTTGTTTCCTGAAGTATCAGGCTCCCTTTGTTCATTATCAAACAAACAAAAAAATGTCTGCCATTTTTTTAAAAAAGCATGGTTTCTCTATGAGTTGTTTTTTTCAAGGAAAAATTGTATTCCAAAAATAAAGCACTAGTTCAGCTTACAACTCAATCCATCACACACATGCTTTTCTTTGAGACCAGTGTACATAGGAACAGATTAATGGCTCTTTGTTCATGCTTCACTGTTTGCGTCTTTTCAAATATTGAAAAGACATTGGGATTTAAGGGTTGAGATTTAATAAAATTAATAATTTACTGTTTCTTCAAGGAAAAGTCTTTAGTTTTTAAGTGAAACTGGCATTTTATTTTCACTGTGACTAGTAAGTGAATAATACAATTACACCTGGAACACTTTGGAGCCACTGCTTGGCTTTGTGCTAAGGTAGCAGCAGTTTTACCAGCTATCAGTTTTGCACCTCTAGTGTAAATGTCAACACAGTGAAACGGCAAACACTGCTTTGTATTATTATGAATACAGTTTTGATTTCCCAGGTGTCTCTAATGGTCTCTGGTATGCCTAGAGCACCATCTTCTGTGGTGAGAGAACCATTGGTCTAAATACTGACATTTTTGCAATTCAGTAAAAATAGTAAGACAACTAGAAATAGTCTATTAAAAGTGTGCTTAGAATATTAAGTGAACAAATTATGGTTTTTTAAAGATTAGAAATGAATTTTAGCAACTGATAATAAACCAATTTACTTTCACAATGAAACCATCAAGATTTCCAAGAGAAATGGTGGGAACATTTGTAATTAATACTGAATATCAAACTTAGAAATACTTTTCTTCCAGACTGTTCAGAATAAAGGTGAGTTAGCCTTACATTAAATGCCTGTATATCTTGTGTATCGTTCCTCACAGGCAAAATATAAGCAAAGAATTGAATATTTAATAATAATGGTAATAATTATTATAAAATGTATTGAGTATTATTGTGTTCAGTGATTGAGCTGAGTACTAAGTGTTTCTTCAGCAATTTTATCATTGTAGCCTCACAACATGTCATATCACTCCCTCTTTGTAGTTGTGGAAGCAGTCTCAGAAAAGTTAAGTGATTTGTTTAAATTCAGATAGATAGAAAGAAAACCACATCCAGACTTGTAGTCCATTATCTGAGTTCATAGTTACTCTCCTATAAAGCCAGGTCAGTCTGTGGCCTTAGTTAAGAGAGGGGCCTTTAATCTGATGGATACAACTGTATATGTAAGCTTTTGATAACCTTGTTTTTATACCCTTTTTTTGGTGTTAAAAAGTCTTTGAAAAGTGGTATTATGTGTTGTCTGAACCAAGAGAAGTATGGCTTCTGCTGCCTCAGTCAAGACCTTCAGCAGATGCTGTTCATTCCTATGGGTCACTTAGATAGGAACAAGGACACCAGTTTGAGGACATGTGGAGGTGTTTCTGGAACAGGGAAGAGGGTGAGAACATGAGAGGGGCCTTGGAGACAAAGGGAGGGCATATTCGGTGACTTTCCTCACCCACAGTATTCTGCAGATTGGAAGCAGTCGCTATACATTATGAAGGTAGAGAATCCATTTTTGGATTTTCAGATGATAACTCTTACTCTCCTAAGAAATAAAGATGAAATTGTGTGGATGACTTGTGAAGATTATATGAAAAGGAGGAAAACATTTTCTTACTTTCTCAGCTTTTGACTTCCACGGTGTTTATTTTTTTAATAATCTATGGTTATTTTCTGATTTTGTTTTTTCCCTGTTGGTATGTTTTTGAATTTGTTAAACAAAACACTGTGATTTAAAGGGCTCTATAAATTTTCAAGTCATGTACACAGATAGGGAATACTGATGAATGATTAAGCTCGTGCTGCATAATTTCATATATGGCTTCAGGATACTCAATTTCCTCTCTCTCTTTTGGTTACAGATTTCCATAGATATAATTTATCTTCTGACAAAGTTATTGTTTCTTTCTTTTTTTTTGCCTTTATTAAAACCCAAATTATTTTTAATCCTTTTTTTTTGGTTTCACTATACTTTGAAGCAACTACCCTAAGAATAGTTTTGAAAAGATGCTTATGTACTCCATATTTTGTGGAATCAGTTTTTCATTGCATCATCTGTGTCTTGCACTTTGTCATCGTTACAGTGAAAAACTGCCGAAGAACCTCATTAGCTGTGAGGGATTGTTGAGTTAGTGACTATAAAGGATTCCACAGGCTCTGAAGTGTGTCCTCTCTTCTAAGAATTAATAAATCTAAGGTTCGGCTCTTTTTAATAACCATGATATTAGGTAGTATTCAGAATTAGGAGCTTGAGAGTGAAAATTGGGGAATAGTAACTGGCAAATCATATGGTCAAAATAAAGGGTTTGTTAAAGTGTCCTAGATATGGACTATGGTAAATATATTCTATTGCTTTCAGGCTTTAAGTAGTCTTTGACAACATATGGCTGATTTTAATACTACAATAAGGGAGGAGAGAGTATGAATAATGCAGAGAAAAGAAAATGAAAAAAATTCTATTAGGCAAATATTATTTATAAAATGTATACATGTAACATATTAAAATATACATAATGCCATGTACTAACATGTGTGCAACCACTGTACAAAGTTGTATGCAACCATCACACAAAGGTTGATGGATTTTCCCTGGTATTAAAATCCTGAGACAGAATAGGACAATAAGGTCAGGAAGATGACACAATCTAATTGGAAGATACTTTATATGTGGACTTCCCTTGTGGCTCAGCTGGTAAACAATCCGCCTGAAATGCATGATAACTGGGTTCGATCCCTGGGTTGGGAAGATCCCCTGGAGAAGGAAAAGGCTACCCACTCCAGTATTCTGGCCTGGAGAAGTCCATGAACTGTATAGTCCATGGGGTCGCAAACAGTCAGACACAACTGAGTGACTTTCACTTTCTTTCTTTTATATGTGGTACCCAGGAATTGACTATAGGGACACAGAGTCCGACATATATCAATATTTAGGAAACAATTGGGAGTTACAACCAAGTTTTAAGGTATTCAGAAAATGTTGAGAAGCATTTATAAACTCTGACAGCAGGGAGTTGGGAGCCAATGGCATTGTTATGGATTGTTTGTTTCAGGTTATTGACATTTTTTGCTAACATTTTATCATATATAGATTCTAATATATATAAAGTGCTTACATTATGTCAGACACAATAATCCGTGACATCTGACCATTTAACAAATGAGGATACTGAGGCTAATGAAAGTCAAGTTTATGGAGCTTGTTTATGGTGGAAGTGGATTTGAACCCAGCAGTCTGACTTGAGTATGTATGTTTAATCCCAGCACAGAGTGTTATAACAATGGTTGATACTTTCAGTACTCTTATAGGCATTCAGGTTTTACTGTGTAAAAAAGTTGTTTTCACATTTTTATGTTCTTTCATACTAGTGACTGAAAAAATAAAGGGTAAAGTGAAATTTAAAGACCCAATAGCAGGATAACTTTGTTGTTGTTTAGTCGCTAACTCATTTCCAACTCTTTTCAACCCCATGGAATGTAGCCCATCAGGCTCATCTGTTCATGGCATTTCCCAGGCAAGAATACTGGAGTGGGTTGCCATTTCCTTCTCCAGGGTACCTTCCTCACCCAGGGATCAAACCCATGTCTCCTGCATTGACAGGCTGATTCTTTACCACTGTACCACCTGGGAAGCCCAGTAAGATTATATAGGTACTTCTTAATCTTTATCTAGGTTACACTTGAATAAATGGACCTGTAGTGTCAGTTCTTCATTTTATTTTCTTCAGCTTTCAGTGAAAATATATTTCCATTCTTCCAGTTACTGCCTCATTTACTTTCTTCCTTTTTCAGCAAAATTTTTGAAAGAGTTGCCTATACCTGTCTTCTTTCTTCTCTTTGTCTTAAAAATCCACCCACATCAGACTTAGCTTCTGCAACTCTAGTGAAATTGTTGTTACCAATGTCTCAATAATAGCCACATTTTTACATCATTGGGTGCACTCCAGGAGCTCCACCCATGACAATTGGGCAATTCCCAGTGTCCATTGTATATGTACTTCTAAGTCATCAGACTCTGGGGAGTTTTATTCTATTTCTTGGACCAGTGCCTTTTCAGCCTTCTTCAACAACTTCTCTCCATGCCTTCAAATTTCAAATGTTGGAATATCCCTGGAATCAGTTCTTAAAAAACTAGTGCTTTTTAATCTATACTTATCCCCTGGAAGATCTCAATCAACCTCATGATTTTAGATAACATATACATAGATGACTCCAAAATTTTATCTTTAACTTGTATAGCACTCCTGAATTCCATATTCATATAAAAATTTACATATTTGACTAGCTTCTCAATAGATGTTTGAAGTTAACATTTCCAAATCTGAGCTCCTGTATCTTCCCCAATAAAAACTGACTCAGCCCTTAACCATCTCCTCCTCCTTTGATCACAACCCCAATCTTCTAACTGCTCAGGTCAAAATCTGGAGTTATTCTTTGACTTCTCACTTTCCTCAACCTGTGTGTAATCTGTCAGTTAATCTTGGCCCTCTCTTAAAAATATATCTGGAAACTGATCTTTTCTCATCATTTACACTTTAACTCCCTTGGTCCAAGACACCGTCATCCTTCCCTTGGATTGTTGAAGACATCTTCTTACTGATCTCCAGCATTCTTTCCTACTCTTCTTTTTCCTTGAGTATTTGCTTTATTCATACTGGCTTCTTGCTGGGTCCCAGAACTTGCTAGGCACACACCTACCTCAAAACTGTTGCTTCTGGCTCCTCGATCTCCATAGAATGCCCTTTCCTCCAGATAGCTAGTTGGATCGTTTTCTCCTACACTTCAAATATTTGCCAGTATCTCCCATTCTAAGTGAGAATTATTATTTTTTGACTTATTCTTATAGTCCCACCCTCTCCTATTCTGCCTGATCTCCATTTCCCTACTGTGGTGTTTCATCTTCCTCCCCTATAGAATTGATCAGCCTCCTTCACTAGCTTTTTCTCGTCTCCCAAGATGCTCAGTGCTGGAATGCCCTGGAATCAGTTCTTGAAATTCTTCTCTTTCTAACCAACTCTGTTCTCCTGCGGTGAGGAGTCCAACCAATCTCATTGCTTTAAATAGCATACATACACTATATAGATAAGTGCATATATAAGTGCATGTGTGTGATATGATTTGCTGATCCATAATTTTGGTTATGTTTTATCCATCTTCTTCCACAAGAGGAGGTATATGGAGGTATGCTATGTTCACTGATGTAGCTCAAGAGCACAGAACATTACTTGGAACATAGTAAGCACAAAGTAAATTTTTGTTGAATGAATGAATGAACAGATCAATTGACCTCTCTGCTTCTGTCTTTGATCTCTTTTATCTAGTCTAGCAGAAGTGATCCTTTAAAATATAGGTGAGAGCATTTCACTCACTTCTTCAAAACCCCAGGCTTTGCACTTCACTGGTTGTAAAGCCAGATCTTTAGAGTAAGCCCTAAGGCCCTATGAGACCCTCTTATCAGTGACTTTCTGACATCTCTTCCCCTGGATCTCCTTCCCTGAGCTTGCTCAGCAATCTCAGTGTGGGCTCTGTCCAGGCCTCGGGTGCTCCTATCTCATGCCTTGGGCTGGCTGCACTCTCAGCCTCAATTGCTTGCTGAGCACTTTTCTTACCTCTTTTCTCAAAGTCATCTTGCAGAGTTTTCCTTCCCTCCACCTTCCTTTTTCTCTTTCCTTCTTCTTGTTTCTTCTTAGTCTCTATCATCACCCAACAGAATACATATGTTACTTCTTTATTTTGTTTATTGTGTTTTCCTTCAAAAATATATGTTCCACCAGGGGAAAGGTTTTCTGCTCTTTATTATTGCTGTATTCCCAGCACCTTCAATATGTCTGGCTCAGGACAGACACTCAGTAAATCTTCAATAAACTAAGGAATTACTGTTGAACATGCTGCAAATATGCGGCCTAAGTGCCAGGAGCTCAGTCAGTGAAGCGTGCTGAAGGGAAGGAGTCATTTTTCATGTCTCAAGCCAAGCCGTGGAGCTTCTTCTGAAATTAGTGAAGCTAGCTAATTATCCAGGACTGATTTTCCTGGATTAAATGACCGTGGCTGTGAGATGTGAGTGGTTAAAAACCTGTAACTCAGTCTCCAGAAATCTGTATTGCCTAAAGTACAGCGAGATCACTAATGCTTATTTTATAGACATTTTTGGTCAAGTAGAACATTTTAGAATATATATATAAAACAATGTATGTATATATATATATATATGTAACTATATACATGTCACTGTATTCCCATGGCTTCTCATTTCCTTAGAACTTATCAAATTTTGCTTTAGAGAGCAAATCTTAATTTATTATGAACCATGTTACTCTTTCTGCTAAAAAGCAGAATAGCAATATTCTACTTTGGATATTGATAAGTTTAAGTGCTATCATTCTTTTTTCAAATTTACCATCCTTGCTCAATATTTAACATCAACGATATCAGTCAACTTGACTAATAAAATACGGCAAAGAAAATATTATTTAGCATTTCATTTGGACTGAAGTTTAGGTGAAAGAGTGCAGGTTTTTGATTTGGAAGAAGCTTGATTCAAACATTGTCATGGTTACTCTCTGAATTTCATTTTCCTCATTTGTAAAATGAATATGATTACCTATTTCAAGACTTCTTGTATGAGTGGGGAAAAAAAAGGCGCTCACTAAAATTTGTTAGTTTCCATGCTCTTTCTTTCCAAAGTACAGAAGTATTAACATTTAAAAAAAAAAAAAAAGCTTTCTATTTCTAAAGTGCTATAGAGTACTATTTTTCCTTTTTTCCCCTTGATTTCCCTAACAAGTCTGTGAGGAGGCAGATAAGGTGTTTTTTGCTTCATTTATAGGAAGAGACACAGAGAATATCATGACTTGTATGTGGTCACAAACTTAAACTAACATTCAGGTTTTCCTGACTTTGGTCCACATGCTTGGCACTAAATCACACTGCTCAGTCTGCAGTTATGTTGATGCTATTTATCCATTCATCATTTTATTATTGTTGACATAATTCAATAATAGTTATAGTCTCTTAAGGGAATTAATTTACTAATCCAGAAACTTTGTTGAGAGGCTTAGTTGCTTATAAAACAATCAAATTAAAATAGATTATTCAGTGTCTGTTTCATCTTAAAGCCTTCTCTTTTATTTAGAGGAGAAATTTTCATCTCTCAGTTGTCAAATATTGACTACCAGGAATCATGTGTGTTTACCTGAGAACCTATTTTGAAATTTTTTGGTCCATTACTTAATGTAGTTCTCTTCATTGAAGTCAAACTGACTGGTCCCATCAAATAAAGGTACAACTATCTTTTCTTCAAAAATACTTTGTTTTCTGTAATACATATACATTCTGGTAACTTCTTTGGTGTAAATTTTATAATTCATAAATAAAACATTTCCCTGAAATGAAAAATGCTTTATTACTTTCTGAAATTGTTCAAAATAAACAAATATCCATAGTAGATATGCTTCTCTTCTGCTTGGCATAGTGGTCTGTTGTATATAACTTTGTCTTTTAGTCAAAATATTTACTCTTTATGTTTATAGACACATCCATTTCATGCTACAGTGGGTTTGAAGCAGGTTACACAATATATATATATACAAAGAAAAGGATGATGGAGTAGTTAAATGAGTCTCTGGGAAGCAAAAATAAGTATAACTAAAAAAATAATCCTGGACTATATAACATTAGCATACAGAACATGTATGACTTAGATAGTCCACTAAATTATATTTGGTTTGCTAAAGGCCAGATTAAATAGAGATATAATATCAGGTAGGTAAGCCATGGTGTCCTCAATTAAACAAGCACATGCACACAAAAGGCAGTTAACAAAAGAAATACAGGTTTTCTAAACCTTAAGGACCTAAGAAGAATTTATCTCACAGATGCTCAAAAGAGATCTATGTTTAACTGATGGTTTTCTCAATGGTACTTTTACTAATACAATGACACATTTTCAATATCTCTTATTTTGATGTCTTTTAGAATGTACTTATGATAAATGGTAAAAGTGCGATTCTATCAAACTATTGGTGGATCAAAAGAGAAGCCCTATTGGTAATGTGCTCTTGTTTGGCTTTATTTCATGTAGTGAATTAATATTTTATAATCAGATGAAACATTCCTACTGGGGCTTTCACATTAGCATTTCTATAGCACATAAGAGGGATAACTTGACCATTGGGTTTCAGTAAGATTTTAGCTTAATCAATCCATGAGGGATCTTTACTTGTATTCTTTAAAGGTTCATTTAAGGCAATTGCTTAAAAGGCTTGGCCCAAATCTAGCAACCTGTGTCTTAGGTTGTGACCATTTCTTAAAAACATAATTGAATTACTAAAGTTTACTTGAATTAATTATATTGCTTTATCGTAGTATTTTTCCTCACTAGTAGCTATATGCCAGCCCTTTAATTGCTACAAAAAAGTTGACTCAGTCTCTTTTTTAAAGATGTAACTTCAATTCTCCACTGAAAAGATTAGAATACTAATTTATTTGTATGACTAAATGGGGCAGAACTGTCTGTGTTGCATCTACAGCTTAGTGTTTTATTACCTTGCATAATAAAACAGGCAAAGTTATTTATCCATTGAGGTTGTAGTTAATTACAAGTAAGTAATGAATCCTTAGGATTTCAAGTCCAGGGCCTGGCAGATTTAGAACACACTTGACCTCTGACTTGCTGGAAAATGTAGGATGTGGGAGTAAAAATTTTCTTTATAGGACAAGATGCTTTGTGATGGGAGGGACCACATAAGCTTGCCAAAACTTTGGGTCAAACTGAGCACAGATGGCCATAGCTGATAGAAGTGTCTATTACTATATTTTCTTCTAGGCACTTTTCTGCCTATGTGTCACTGTGTTTATACTAAAATGAAGAATTTTTGCTGCTCAGCAACCAAGAAAATATACATTTAGAGAATAAAGTTTTTGTTAAGGAAAAAAAATTGGTAGTTTTAGATGTTGGATAGCAAAAGATATAAGGAGGTGTTGCTTTGAGACGTATTAACATTAAGCAAAGGCAGTTGTCCAGGAGAAAGGTCTTTGTTATACATGTCTAAAATTAAATAAATCACATTATACATTCACTTCTTAGCTTGTCCCTACCTTCTGCCTCAAATACTACTTGAAACAAAAAGTGGCCTAAGGAAATACATTATGTTAGTTGATATAACTTCTTATAGTATACAGGGTAAACATTTGACAAAGGAAAAAATCTAAATTTTATTTTCTGACTTTAAGTGTTTCTAAAAATAATTATTTTAAATCCTTAATTAAAGGATTTAATATGTACTTCAATTTCTGAAGGAGTTCTATGTTATTCTTAATATTGAGTATTATTGAGTGCATTGCATGATTAAATACTGAAATAAGCATGAATTTGAAGGTCAGACTAATTTTGTTCAAATCCTGGCTGTACCTTTTCAAGCTTTGTGACCTTGAAGCAGAAGTTAAACTTCTCTGAGCTACAGAGCCTTCATCTGGTAAAAGGAGAGAATTCTAACTACTTACCTTAACCACTGTACAAAGCACCGCATATTTTCCTAAAGTCCACTTGGTTTACATTTGTTGCTGCTGCTGCTGCTGCGTCGCTTCAGTCGTGTCCAACTCTGTGCGACCCCATGGACTGCATCCTACCAGGCTACTCCGTCCATGGGATTCTCCAGGCAAGAACACTGGAGTGGGTTGCCATTTCCTTCTCCAATGCATGAAAGTGGAAAGTGAAAGGGAAGTCGCTCAGTTGTGTCCGACTCTTTGTGACCCCACGGACTGCAGCCTACCAGGCTCCTCCATCCATGGGATTTTCCAGGCAACAGTAGTGGAGTGGGGTGCCATTGCCTTCTCCCTTATTGGTGCTACATTCACTTATTTACTCCTTATTTACTTATTTACTCCTGTGTGGTCCACAAGGCAATGATTAAAAAGGAAAAAAGTGTAAACAGCTATGAGGCATGTAAATAGCTACTGTCCATGCAGAAATTACAATGACATTTCAAATGATGCCATGTGGATGGGGAACAAAACACAACTTACAAATTATATTTCTTAGTTTAAAGGAAATTACTAAGGAAGCACATTAGAAAATACCTCTCTGGTTATTTTCTCCATTATAATATATCTGGCAAAAAATAACTTTTTAAATGATGGTGACTAATAAGCTGAAAAACATACCTGAGCAAAGAAAGGTTATTACCTAAGTCAAGGAAATGGAGGTAGTTTTTACATTGTTTATTTGCCTATAATTTAAATAAATTTCAGGATTCTTCTTTTAATTTTAATATAATGTGAAACCAGATAAACATCATCCAATTTATGGACCATGTTCTGTTAAGAGTATCAAATATTAGAGTCATTTTAAAACACAGGCAGGCTACCTGAGAAATGCAATAAAAATAAAAACTTTATTGAAAGACAGGCTGTTAGAAATTAAACATCAGAACATATTTAAGGTGTAAAATATCTTTATTTCATAATTGAAATATCTAGAAGAGACATAATTTTAAATATTCCCACAATGCATAGTAATCACTGCAATTTTACAAGTTTTATTTCTAATAAAAATTGTCTTAGAAACTGTTCCATTTTCTCTGTGCCTTTCTGAGTTAGTTGTCTTCTTTCTGTCCTAATGGAGGAAATAAAACATGGTACTGCTCTCTTTATGTGTCTGATCTGAGGTCAAGGCATTCACATTGCAATAGTTTTGAATGCACCATGACTATGAAGGCAAATAAATTTAAACAGAACTGGAGTGATAGGAAGATACCAGTTTTTGTTGATTTCCAACTTGTGTCAGACACTGTCCTATATGCTTTACAGATATTATCTCATCTACTCCTCTCAAAAATTCTTTGAAGTGCATCTCAGTATCTCCCTTTCACAGATGAAGAATCAAGGACCACAGCAATTTGAGTAAATTGTTCTGTAGTAAAGCTGGATTTGAATTCATTTGGTTTCAAAGCTTTTTTCTTTCTACCACATTCTACTATTGTTTAATTATTATAAATTATTATCTGCTAAGGTAATAGAAAGAATGAGATAAAAAGAAAAACACCATAAATATAACAGAAGGCATCTGAATCTTGACCTGTAGCATAGCCAGCCAGATCTTACTTTTTTGTTTGAAATATTTATATAATGAATATTCAATTTTTAAAAACTAAAAAATATAATCAAATGATTTTTTGAAGCGTTAATAATCTCCCTTCAAAGAATATTACTTGCTTCAAAGATTAACCATGAGTCACATTAAAAGGCAAGACATGCTGAGAAATCACAGAAAATTTCTATTTGCTAAGATTTGATTTTATGATTCATTGTTGTTGTTCAGTGGCTCAATCATGTCCAACTTGTTGTGACCCCGTGGACTGCAGCACACCAGACTTCCCTGTTCTTCACCATATCCTGGAGCTTGCTTAAACTCATGTCTATTGAGTCAGTGATGCCATCCAACCATCTGGCCCTCTGTTGTCCCCTTCTTCTCCTGCCTTCAGTCCTTCCCAGCATCAGGGTTTTTTCCAATGAGTTGGCTCTTCGCATCAGGTGGCCAATGTATTGGAGCTTCAGCTTCAGCATCAGTCCTTCTAATATTCAGGGTTGATTTCCTTTAGGATTGACTGATTCATCTCCTTGCAGTCCAAGGGATTTTATGTTTAACTGAATTAAATTAGATGTTAAACTAACTTTGAAAGGGACATTTCTTTCATTGATATACCCAAACAGATATCCTAATTAAACACTCAAAAACGAACGAATCAATTTCTGCTTTTAATAATGGGTTAGAAGAAAGAAAAAAAATAACATATTCAATGTCAATTTAGTAACTGATAATTAATATGGATGTAGTCATGCATGGAAGAAGGGGCAATATGGAGCCTATACTTATAAATACATTTAAACATCTATGTATGTATACATAACCAGGTATATTTATATGCAGATTGCGTTGAAGATTAGTGCTATTTCATGTGTAAAGTCTTCATTATCAAGCCAGGTGAACAAGAAGACTATTGAATTCAAATATAGCAAACAGTGGGAAGAGCAAGTACTTTTGGTACAGACACACTAGGGTACAATTCATGATCTTAGGGAAGCTGTCTAATATGTTAGTGTGTCAGTTACCTCTTTGTGAAGTCTATTTCACAGAGCAGTTTTGAGAAATTAAATAAATGTACCCAGAATGTTTATCCCAAATAAGTATATAGTTCATCTCTCTCTCACCTTTTTCATTTGCGTAGATGCTAACTTTGCCATAAACCAGGCATGATAGCAAGGTTACAGCATTGAGAGCTGCGTAAGAGACACCTCATGTTTTCACCTCTGCTTTTAAATGAGAGCAAAGTTGGGGGCTATCCTGCAGTATTTCTCGGAAGAGGATTCAAACTTAGGATTTCCAGTTTTCTTCTGAGATGCAAGATGGACACAGAAACAGAAGAGTTGTTGCTCTTTCTCCTGTCCATTTGCCCAGGTGTCCGTGTTCAACTTGGGGCTTCTCTGCTGGCTCTGATGATAAAGAATCTGCCTGCAATGCAGGAGACTGAGGTTTGCCTGGGTCAGGAAGATCCACTGGAGAAGAGAATGGCAACCCACTCCAGTATTCTTGCCTGGAGAATTCTATGGACAGAGGAGTCCATGGGGTTTCAAAGAGTGGGACATGATAGAGTGTCTAACACTTGCACTTTTTTTTTCCATATATTCACCTTGCTAAAATCTTTTTTTCTACAGTAATCAAGGACTTCTATGTAAGAAAGGACCTTGGTCTTATTGTGAATAATTTATTTGCCTCTGTATTGCCTTCCCATCCTTAACTTTTATCCCAGTGTTCAATATGCCAAACATGGTATTTAGTACTGGAGATTCAAATTTTCATTTTACAGATCTGTGCCTTCGAGAACAAACAGTCCAACAGGAACACAAACATCACACAAACCATTATCAGAACATGTGGAAGATTGCTGTGATTAAATAAAGTTTGACCAATTGATCATAGTGACTGGTTTCACACAATTGAGATTATTTATCTTACTTAAGAATTCAGTTTTTGTACTTCATAAGGGGTTGTCTGCAAACTTTAAATTATTAGAAGTGGAATCATTTTCTTGGTGTATCTTCTGAGAAGAAAGCTGTAAGACAAAACCTATCTTTAATATTTTTCTATTTTTAAAATATTTCATATGAGAACTCATTGTGTTACTAAACAGAGTTTGATTTAAAGTATATCCATCTTGAGCCTTATCCCAGAGATACTGTAGTATTAAGATGCTCTTGGATAGTCTAAGGCTCCCCCTCAGTCCTAATGAGCCTCCTGTCCTCCCTTCTCACTAGGACACTTGTCCATTCTGGGCTTATGCCTGCCCTTAGGAGCAACCTTTGCTCAAAGAAGCCTCTATGCATGCTTATATTTGATTCATCTATCTTCAACATTATTTCTGTCTCTGATAATGTTGTTAAACAATAACAGCATGGTTATAAACAGTGATCATTAAACAATAATAGAAACTATTCCTAAAATAATTGAAACCATTTATTAAGAAAAGATGATGATTTGTATTCTTTAATTCAAATCTCAAAATAATACTGTGAAATATATGATATAACTGTATTTTCTTAGTGGTTCCACAATAAAGAACCCATCTGCCAATGCAGGAGATGCAGGTTTGATCCCTGCGTTGGGAAGATCCTCTAGAAAAGGAAATGGCAACCCAATCCAGTATTCTTGCCTGGGAAATCCCACAGACTGAGGAGGCTGGTGGGCTACAATCCTTGGGGTTGCAATAGGGTCCATCATGACTTAGTGACTGAGCACACACTCACACACTACTCTTTTATAGATGAGAAAACTCAAGCCTAGGGAAAGATGAATTTGCACTCTTTGGGGACTTTGTTGGTGGTCCATTGACTCTGTGATCCCAGTGCAGGGGGTCCATGCAACTATGAATTCACACGTTACAACTGAAGACCCCACAACTAAGACTGGTACAGCCAAACCAATCAATAAATAAAAATAAATATTAAAACCAATTTACTCCTTTTGGGTCATACTACTAGCAAGGTGTAAAACCTGAACTGGAGCCCAGGCACTGTAAAACCTATCCCTATCAGTAGCATATGCTAATGAAGTTTCTGATAGACATTAGTATGGGAACTTTTAAATAAGAAATTAGTATTTTCACTATATGTGGTATATTGTTTGTATAATTTTGTGTGTTTATTGCATAGGTAGAATTTGAGATCACTTTAAGTCTTTTGGGGAATAAGTCATAAATTAAAAGATAGAATGAATGTAGAAGCAAAATTTTAATCAAATGAATCTGGAAAGACAGTCTTTGAAATATCACTAACTTGTGCAGAATATGAGCATGTATGAAAATATTTTCTTTGGCTTATTTTTCCAAGGGCTTTTATTGTTTCTGTTTTGTATATTCAATAAACAAAATTCAAACTTTTAAAAGTATTCCATTTTCATATAGTGATACATTTTACTTTGATTAGTTCTCAGAACATAATGCACATGATTCCTCATGTGGATGCTTATTTAAAATGAAAATTATGTTTTAGAAGATTCAAGGAGTATCTTTGGATCATGTCATTTCAACAAGCCCCTCAAGTGATTCTGATGCCAATTGCCTCTGATCTCTTTGTGAAAAGCCTTTCTTCTTTAATTGGTTAGGTTTTTTTTAAAGAGATTAATTATACTTTTGCCAATTTGGAAACTTCTCTGAAGTGATAGTAATAACAGTAAGATCAACACAGGCAGCCCCAGTGGAAAATTACCTTTTCCTCTTTGACACCCTCTCAAAAATACTAGACTCCTTTGGATTTAGTTGACAAGCTGTAACAAATGCCTCCAGAAACTAATGAAATACTAAAACATTAATTGAATAAGTAAAAATGCATACAGCTCTATTTATTAATCAATTAAACTCATGTAAATATATTATAAACAGTAAAATAGCATTCAGAATCCCCTCACTGCCTTCTCAAAAATTACCTGTCACAAGATAGCTTCTATTTATTTATTTATTTTATACATTTGTGGTACATTTAGAAAGGAGATAAAAGTGATAGATTTTTGTTGGTACAGCTAAACTTGCAGAGATTAAATTGTCTTATGAAAAGCAATAATTTCCAGAGAGATCCAGGAAAAAACCAATATGAAAGTACTAAATAATGTTCCAAGTACAAGGGAATGGCTCTGTGAGTCAACCCTAGAAGAGTATATTTAGAAGGACCTTAAGTAAGGACTTTTTACTTTGAACAGAATGGATAAATGGTGCTTTGAAAAATACATGAAGTGACCTGAGGCAGTAGGCATATAGCAGTTTATGCTAATATTAGAGATTTACATTTAATACCAACTAATATATTATGTACTTTACTGACTTATTTGAGAAAGACCTCTTAGTTTTCATATTATGGTTCTGTAACTGTGGAATTACTACCAGTATAGAGGCCCAAAGTATCATTAGTTCTGGTCTTCTGAGAAGTGAATGCAGGGTATAGTAATTTCCACTTATGAGAAAATAGATTAATAATTAATAAAACTTTAACAAGATTTTAGGATCCTTCCTTTGCTCAATTATTCTTTTTAACTTCTGACAATATGTTGCACAATGTCTTTTAATTCATGTATGTTTTCTTTTCCCTTATCCAAAAAGCATTTACATTTACAAATAAGAGTATTTTTACCTGCCCACTCAAGATACAATCAGTAACATTCTAGATGTAAAGAGTAACAGAACAAGTGGAAAAAATGCAATTTAGCGTAATTGAAACATGTGCCTAGCCATCTGGAGCACTTCTGCATAATATAAAGACATTTGGCATTTTAAATAAAGGATTTTGAATTAAACCAGAAATCTTTTGTGTCTTCCAAAGACATTGATTTATTGAGACTATGTGTGGCTTTCCTTCATATCCAAAAGATTAATGATTTCCTAAATGTTCTTTCATTCCTTCTTTTTATAAAAAGAATACATACAGTTAACCAAAATGACATCCTTGAGGTTATATGCACAAAGGTGACTGAAATATTGCAAAGTATTTTGTTTCAACAATTAATCAAATGATACAAAGTGTAAATTTTCCCAAACTGAAAAAAATGAGCTTGGTGTTATTAAATGTTGATTGAATAAATAAATGAGTAACTATGTGATTATCTTAATCTTGCATGTAGGTTATTTTTATGAAATGTATTAAAGAGTACGATAAAATAATTCTAACTTTTGATCTATAAATTTCTAAAATATCAGCATGGTGATTAGTGTTGATAAAAGTGAGAGATCAAACAAATCTGGTCTTATCAATATGAAATAGTTTACTGATATAATGGACTTTTTAAGAGTATAATATTTATCAAGCATAAATAATGCTAAATCTTATAGTTCGAGTGATTAAAAATACCTTTTATATTATGAAATTGTAAATGCTATTGTTTTATTACAATAGCTTGGTATTTCACTTTTTGAAAATTTAAATTTTTATTGAGATTATGTAACTGATGTTAAATGTATTATTTACAGTCAAAATTAGAACTGAGCTATTTCTTCTGTGGAATATATCAATGTAAAATGTTTATGCAGGGTAGTCACCAGCGAGATAGTTTTTTATTTATGTCTAGGACACATTCAAATCTCCATAGTTAAACAAATTGAATTGTTTTATATAATTGTATATATATGTATATATAAGGTTAGGCAAAAGGATTAAGCCAAGAAAAACAGGAAAAATGAAATTTAGGACTGCTAACAAAATCCTGAAAACTCACTTGAAAGTGAATGAATTTTATCAATTAGTTTTTTTCTTGGCTTCAGTTCCCTTTTATGGACTGACATTATATATTCTGAATAAAAAATAAAAAGACTATATTATTATATTAAATCAGGGTATTTAAACAGAGAAATACTTCATCTGTGTGCATTCTTTTAGTAAGTGTTCTGAAGTAAATAAATCACTGCTATATGATTTTGAAACTGCACAATGGGTTGTAATTAACTATATGGCCAGTAAGTTCTGCTAGACTTCAATAACTTAAGTAGAAGGGTGCTGTAAGCTTTAAAAGTGATCAATCATTTTGCAGTTTTAAATCCTAACCAGTGGCTTCTTGGTAAAGAAATGTGTGATTTTTATAATCAGGCCCCCATGTTTTCCTGTATAAGCTAACATATGTCTTCAAATTCTCTGTGTCTACTCTTGTGCATACTGAGAGCTTCTTTGTAAGTGAAGACGTTTTCAGAAACAAGTCAGTATTTTATCCCAGTTATGTTGAACTATCTCTACTAGTTTAAAGACAATGATTAATTAAGCAGCTTCAGTTCATGGGCCTGGTTACTTTCCAACTGCCAGGACTAGAGACCCCCCACTTCATCTCCAGGATGTGTTATTAACCACTTACTGTTCTATCTTGACCCCTAAACCAGTCAAGGATTTTCATCTCATTTACAATTCCATTTTGAAAAAAGGAAAAAAAAAATTGATGAGACTTTAATTGTATGTCTTGATATTGTTTTAATAGCATTTCATAATTTAATCTCAGACTTTGAAGCAATTTTTAAAAGTCTGTGTTTGAGTGTTGACTATCTAATATGTGAAAAATTTCACTGCTCAAGAAAATAAATTAAAAATAAATGTTGGCCTTGATGTGACAGAAAATTTGAAAAGCCAAAGCTACATATCTACAAAAAAATAATGTAACAAAAGTTGTGTAAAAATGGCCAAATAAATTAGCTAACCATATTATTAAGCATTTAATTTGAAAGGACTTCTTGAAGATAATTTTGATCTTGGACCTACATAGACTGAGGGAGGAAACACTACGCATTTTTCAAGGGTGAAGTGAACCTAGGCCTGTGTAAAATGAGGACCAAAAGCAGTTAATTGAGCTGATCACAGGACCATATGGTGTTGTAATGGAAGAATTGATACAGGTTTGGTTTGTGATATGAGTTAGGCAAATTGAGCAGGAGCCGCACATTAGACCTGAGAAATTTTCTTGTTAAGCTGTACAATCTATATTTTTGAAGTTGGAGGAACTTCTGATAGTTGAATTACTACAGTGTAGAAAGTTTCTGATGAACCTTGAACAGTTCTGTAATTTTGCCAGAGTACATTCAAGACATATTGCATGTGGACTTTTAAAAAGAGTATTTGATTGATAAATTTATTATTTTGATGTATTTTACCCCTCTTGTGATGAATGACTTTCCCAATTACCTTGAAAAATTCAGAAATAAATTTATTAAGTAAATTATTTCATTTTTGTTGTAATTGAACACACAGCATGTGCATAGAAAGAGTAGGGAGGCCAGTATTTTCCTGTGAAGTTACTCAAGTGGGGATAGTTGATTGGAACCAAAGTTTTCATCCTCAAAACTTTGAGAGCACACCCCAAATACCAGTTTGCTGTGTGATGTGCTTAGTCACTGGAAGTACCTAATTCTGCTGTTGCTTTTTTGCATGCTCTAGCTGATGGACATTACTTACTTTTCCTGTTTGGAAGATTCCTTCTCATCATTTGCTGTTTAGGTCAAGAACTCCGCTATGAGAAAATCCTCAGTTGCTTCCCAGGTAGACTTAACTATTCCCTGCTCTTCAATTCCTTAGCATTTTATTCACATTATGCATGTAATGCTTACTACATTGAATTACAATTAATTAGCATTCCCAACTGCCTCCCTTCCCAGATTATGACATCTTTGTGCCTGGTCCATTTCTCATCCATCCTTGGATCTTCATGTCTGTAGTGGTGCCTGACACATGACCAGGATCAAAAAATGCTGAGAAAATTGAGTTAGCTGAATTAAATTGTGTGGGTTTGTTTTTCTTGGTACTGTTGTAGCTATTATTTCTCTTTTACCTTTGTAAATTTGTAATTTGGTCATATGTGAATTGCTTTATTTAAAGCCTTATAGTAGCTAACACTTTCTTTTACACAATATAAGTGATCCACAAGTGTTCATGAAATTGGTAACTTAGGTGAACATCCAGGAGCCTCCTGGAGGAAACAGTGAATGGAGCAGGTCATTGACCTGCGTACTCACCTCAGTGTATTTTTTACATCAGACTAGGATTCTGGGGAAAAAAAAAAAACAAAACTCTGTAAATAGAAATATGGGGCAGTGAAAGTGTTGCTAAATTTCCCCCTTCTTCACTTTTGATTTGGGGGCTCTTTGTTTGACATGACATAGTGCACTTCCAGTTTTTCCCTGTTAACCTTCTACTTAAGGCCAAAGAGTAATGTCTGAGAAGCTCCTAGGAACCATTGGAAAATAAAGGGAAAAGTGATGTAATGATACATATTGTTTTCCTTTAGACCCCCTGGAGAAGGGAACAGCTACCCACTCCAGTATTGTGGCCTGGAGAAGTCCATGAACTGTGTAGTTCATGGGGTTGCAAAGAGTCAGACATAGCTGAGACACTTTCACTTTCCTTTTACTAAGTTATTTTCCTTTAATATTTCTGCTCTTTGTGGATGTTGTTATTAATATTATAGCCATTTAAATATAGCTAATATTGAAGATAACCTTTGATGCTACAAAAAGAAAATTTATATATCACTTGTGTGTTAATTTTCCTTCATTTCCCAAAAGTAGGAGAAAGCATAGCTTTAAGCAGAATGTTTTTCTCTCTCAAGTCTATAGCTAGGGTGTAGACTTTGGTAGTACTCCTGAATATTGCTCCAGCATGCATTATTAATAGATTTGCATTTGCATGTTGGACTTTCTTTTTGGCTTATAATTAAATTAGAATGCTTTTAGTGTTTCAAAGGGTAAACGTGAAGCTATAAATGGAGCTACAGAATTATCTTTAAAGTGAAATCTTACTGATAGCTATATTTTAAGTAAACCTATACGTAACAGTGCTTTAACAGTTAACCAGGCAGATTTTCCCAGCTGCCCAGCCAAAGAACTCTACTCAGTGTCACAGTTCAGCTGAGCTGTGGTTATCTGTATGAAATCAGTCTTTTGAAGAAGGCAGTGAAGGTTTTTCTTATTTAATTTGCTTTCAACCAGACCTTCTCTCTCTCTCTCTTTTTTTTTTTTTTCATTTTAAGAAATACTCTTAGTAGGTCATTAGACTTTGAGAGTTATTCACTTTGTTAGGCCAAACACTAAAACTTTCTGTCTTTTTACTCTGATTAGTGACACTTTAATAAAGTCATTTGAAGTTAGTGGACTGAATTTTCCAACTTTTCTGATGTTTCTATGGTCACAGAAAAGCAACCTGTATTGAAGCTTGTATACAATCTTTTAAATGCAAATCTTGGAAAACTGTGTGTAATCTTGTATATCTGACTTCAACACTGACTGACTGCAAAATGTGAAGGTTAAAATAAAAGTGGTTGTAGTATTTCCCTTCTTTTTCTGTTGTTCAAGTTGGAGTACAGTAAGTGGTGAGAAATAGAGAGGTTGTCACTTGATTAAACTTGAGTCTTTGAGGATAAAAAGTTTGTGGATAAAACTTTTATGGCTATACTTACCTTTTTGACAAACCAATAGGACAAAACCTTAGTTTTTCCCACATGATTAGATGATAAGGATAATGCAAAAGTATTGAATAAAGAATTACTTAGAGCTAGAGCCTTGAATTATTTATTTATTTTTTTAAGAAAAAGTAAAGGGAAAGTATGTCCAATTGGCTATAATTAAATCATGCATGGTGAACTCACTTTGGAGGAATTAATGCATTTTGTATTGGATTGTGGACTTGAGTGAACATTTACAACACGTGAGAATGGAAAGGATAAAAAATTATGGTTGTCTTTTGGTTCACAAGAAGCCAAGGAGGCAGGTCATTGACTTGATTTTCATGGGAAGACTGATTCTTGCCTGCTCGCATATTCAGGGGCTGAACAACCTGGTATTGACAGCCACAGTTTGGGAGGGGAACGTGCAGCAAGCATTGTGCCATGGTTTGTTGAGGAAAAACAAGGGAAGATTTAAAACAAAGCTGTGAATAGGAACAGTAGTCCTTGTGTCTTGAAGCTGACTGATTTTCCTCTGTAGAGCTTAATGAAAGTGTTACCCTTTTCTCTAAATAAGGTCTGTCCTGTGCTAAGAGAAATATTTAAGTTACAATTCAGTGACTCTCAACAGTGGAAGCACTTAAACTCTTTGAAGGAAATAGGTGGGAGCAATTAATTCCAAATGCTATAAAAACCATGAGCCTGAGAGGTAGGCTCAGGGCTGGTCAAGGACTATATAAAAATACCAATACTTAATGGTTCATTTTTCCAAACCAAAGGAATTCATAGCCTTGCATAATTTTATTTTAGATTTCTAAATCTTGACATTAATAAATGTGAATATTTGTATTATATATTCAATTTTATAGGAAAATGGCTCAGCATTTAATTTTGCCTTAGTGAATTTTAAAAGACATTTTTTTTCTTTTGCATCAGCTTGATCAATGGATATTTTCTATGAACTAATTTTTGGAAACTCAACAGAAATGTCATTATCTTGATGGAATCCAATACCAACAATTATCAATATATTCACTAGGGACTCAATCAATGTTTGTATTAGCAAATGAGAATAAATCAATAAATTATGACAAAGTAATGGAGATAATAGTGGCTAACAGTGAATAGAGATTTTAATGAGTATTAAAGTATATTGTGTAATGATTAAAATGAATATTTAGAATGAAGCAATTTTCTGAAAATTAATGAAAAAACAAAAGTATTCTTTGAATTGATATCTTGTGAAAATAACTAATAAGAAGTGCTTTATTTTTGGTTTCTGTAATTTTAATTAGTGAACATCAACCATAGATATATATTACCAACTTTATATAATATACAGTTTATATCATATACACACATAATAATCTCTCTCTATATATATTTCAACTATATGAGCTATTTTATATGTAGAGATATAGACATGTAGATGGGTAGACCTACTAATTAATGGTACTAGTTAAAAATGATACAGCGAAAGGTAATAGAAGAAAGGAAAAACCAGTTAAGTAATGTTTGCACATTTACAATATCTGGGGTAAATGCTTCAGAAATGTGGGGGATCCTTACTGTCCTCTTTCCTCTCATCACTGTAGCCCCAGAGTAAAATGCCTGACAGCTAGAGTACAATCAATAATGATTTATTGAGGAAGTGCATAAAAAGCACAGGATTAGAGTGGGAAAAATATTCATTAATGTGAAAATTATATTCTTAACATAGATTGAAGACTGGAGGGGCTGTATTTTTATTGTGTAGTTACATAAATTAATAATCCTGGAGAATATGTATAGATGATCTAAGTAAATATTCAAACTTGGAATCATATGATGCTGTCTACATAGATAATCTCAGCCAAAATGACATTGAGAGTACTATATTTAACTTGTGACTGGAGCAAGGCATTTTTTTCCTAAAAGAGTGTCCTAAGTTTATTTGAAAATTGGGGATAATTTATTTTAAAATGATCACATACAAGAGAAAACTACATTTGTATTTAATGAAGTTGAAGAATATGGAAGAATCTGGGAGCTTATATATATAGATAATACTCTGAAAATAGCAGTTATTTTTCCAAAATTTCAACCAAATTTAAGAAGAAGATTAGAGAGTATATATATATATCATCACATAAATAATGATGAATCTGTGCATTAGGAATATTATTATATATATTAATATTTTTTGTTGCTATAATTGAGAAAAATACAATGATACTGAAAAAGGGACACAAATTATCCAGAAGGGTTTAGAAATGTATAATGAAAATATAAAGATTAGGGCTTATAAGTCTAGAGAAGAAAATAAAAGACGTTAAGAAAATAAAACTTTGTTGAAGTTTATAGTATGATGTGAAATATTGCTGAAACTGGCATTTGATGAGAATTGCCCAGTATATTAAAGATAATGGCTAGTACTTGTAGCTTGAAAGAAATATATATAGGACATATAACACAATACACAGTATTATATTACATATACTATATTAATATATATGTTATAGATTAAATTAAAATAATATCCTGAGATGATATATTAATACATAGGTTATAGATTGAATTACAATATCGTGAGATGAAATGGGCTGAAAGTAAAGAGGTTTAAATTAGTTTGGAATAGCCTTCATGCTTTTCCACAAATGGTCCTGTGCACTTCCATAGTGAGAGGTGCAATATTGGATCTAGTGCATTGAAGGTCTTGTATTCTAGGTTAACTTCATACCAAGAGAGGTTTACAGGAGCTTAAGCAGACAAATAAAACAAATAGAATTATATATGTAATATATGCAATGGATTGATTTGATATATATGCCCACTTTTAAACTTCTAAATACACTAGCAGTACATTTGGAATACAATGATGAATTCATTTAGAATATTATCATTTTGTTTGACATTCATATGTCACACAAGTTCAAAGCTAAGTTCAAGTGCACAAAAGCTCATTTCAGAAATAAAATCACAACATTAATTTTTACAAAGGTGAAGGACAGTAAAAACTGATTAAAATCTGCCTTAATTCAATTCAGAGTGCTTACACAGGACCCTAAACTCAATGTGAAATTTCAGACATGTGCATTGAATTTACAACTACTGATTACATTACATTTATTTGGCAACTATTTTCAGGTTTTCACATATGAATCCATTAATATCAATTCAGTTTAGATTTAGTAAATTTCTGATTGTTTAGTACTTCATAAAAATGCACATTTCACAGAGTAAGTGACTAATTTATATTGTGATTTCTTTTGGATAATACAGCTTTTTGAAAGAACACAAAGGAATTGTAAATTTGACTCCTGCAATTCACACACTTTAGAACCAGTTGAATGCCAAAGTAACTCGGTTGTGTTTATCTTTGGTCACACTCAGTGTTTTCTTTCTTTCTCCTCAACAAGATGAGATAATTGAAGCTTTTTCTCTACTTGGGCCATGTAAATTTTTTTTTTTTTTTAAATGAGAAAACTAGATTTTGAGTTGGCCCTATAATCGCTGAAATTTTATCTTTATTTTCCAAGTACAAAAATCAAAACTTCATCCTACTTTATTTAGATGTCTTCCAAAGTTCTGTTCCTTAATGTTGCTTTTAAAAAAAAGTCAGTTCAATGACTTACTTTCTTGTGTACAACAGAAAGAACCCAGTTTGGTCTTTGTAAGCAGTGAAAGACTAGGAAGGAAGTATGTGTTGTATAGCCAGTGTTTTGAGTTGGTAGTTTTTGCTTTTGTTTACTGTGTTTCTCATTCAGTCCAAATGTCCCTATCTGTAACAGCTTTGGAGAAGCACCTTTGTCTCCAGAGCTGGCCTCCAGGAAGGCTTGGATCCGTACAAGTTGGGAGAAATGGGTACTGGCTGTCATCCATAGGAAAACAGAACAAGTTTACAGAGCTCCTGCTGATTTCCTTGAAAGTTCTCTCTCATACACTGCAGTAAGCCATTTAATGTTCTAGGGACAGACCTAAGCAGAAAGATTTCCAAGGTGTCTATTCATTCTTCCCAGCTAGGCTGTCCATTAAACTTGGAGAAGAATGTCTGATCTTTAAAGCAGTGTGGTTCATCACGTTTCCCTCTCTGACAATTGGGACTGAATAGTTCCTTAAATGATTATTGGTATTAGAATTAGTATTACTGTTTTGGGATTAGAGGCATGGGAATGGTTCCTGAGGTTTCTCCGTGGAAGATTCCTTACTCCAGGCCCTGCATCACTTGGCATTCAACCCCAGCCAATGCTCAGTGGATTTCCATATGGTCATGTGATGTGGTTGAGTGGTCAGATTGGAGTAAATTCTGCTTTTAAATTCTGTTTTACATCATTTTTATTTAATGAACTTACACTCAAAGACAGTGAATTATGACTTTCTGATTTGAAGATTAAAATATTTATGAACGTAAACTTGGCATGATCAATTTGGAATTCATATATACAGATGAAATATATGATATGATATGAAATCACTGATAGCAGTGATTACTTAAAATACTAACTTTCATTTCTTGTTGATTTTGGTCAGTCTGCCTTTTTTTTTTAACACTTAGTCTGGCAACTTTTAGTTCCAGCAGTATTGGTCATAAATAAATGAGCAATACAGAATTTTACATTTTTGAGAAACCATGAATAATGTGATGTATTTTCTTTTGTTATCCTCTGTTGTTTTGTAAAGAAACTATTTTTTTTCTAGTCATATTATTTGTATTAACTAGTCTGCAATTTGATGAATTTTCACATTTCACTTTTTATCAGAATAACTTCAATTTTATTATAGTACGAGAGCTCTTGTTCATGCCACAGCATTTTAGCTGTTTCAGGTAATAAGTTGATTGTGCTAATATATAGACCTGAACTGCATATAAAGCTAACAAATAATGGAGTGAAAGGGAACAATTTTGTTAAGATTTTTCAACATTGATCAGTGAACATCAGAAATATTTGTTCAATTACCTTTCGATCCTGATCAGTAACTAAATTTTTATATTCACAATTCTTCATTCTGAGAAAGGTGAGTTCTTCAGAATTCTTTCAAATTCCTCCACTTCCTACAGAATTCTAGAGTCTTCCCAACCCTCAGGATAAACTTGGCTTGAAGGATCTTTCATTTTGGACTAGATTTAGTACAACAATTCAAATCATTTCAGAAAGATTGATTCTACCTGCTCAAACATTTTATATCAAAATTTCAACAAACAGTAATTATATTAAGATTTAACTTTCTTGTAGTGTAACTCTTACTTTCTCTAACAAAACTTTTTATTAACGGAATTTATATTCTTGCAGAAAGTTGTTACTTTACTTTTCAGGATTTGTGTAATATAAAATAGTTATGATAATGACTCATACCTTGATGTGCTGCCCTTAAAATAGTATAATTCTAAGTGATTATATGAAGGGAAATTAGAATACCCAGAAAGCATTTTTGATCACCTAATGCAGTGATTTCCAAACTGGAGCTGAAGAAGCCTCAAAGGCCAGGTGGAGCTTTGTCACCAGTATTTTTTTCACTCTACAATATTTCAACCAGAATAGCTCCAGTTTAACTATTTCAAGTGTTTTCTTCCTTCTAACATTTATTTTTAAAATAACAACTCACTTTTCATGACCAAAAAAAGTTTGAACAGAATAGGTAAGTGTTTTCTTTAAAAATGTGTTTTGTTTGAAGATGTACCAGCATGCAGGTTGCCAACAGGTTTGGGAAATCTATCTCCTCTGCTTGACTATTCCTCTTAAATAAAGAATTCTTTTTCAACTGTTGCTTTTTACACCTATCTGTCAGTATTTTCAAGTCCTCCATTTGTCACAGTAAGGATATTCCTAAAGTGGGATTTTGAGGTCCCTGATTGCAGAGAGTGGTTTTTCAGATCAGCTCCCCATGTGGGTAACTAACGATAGGGGTGTTTTCCTCTGTCAGTACCACCAGTCTTCTCCTTTGCATGTTCAACATGTATAAGTTGTTCTCTTGTGAAATGAAACTGGGGCTTTCTTATGCATTTTCAATATCTTGCAACCTTGGCACTAAAGGGAAAAAAAAAATCTAGCACCAACTATATAGGCCATAAGACTAAAACAAGTTCTATTAGATCCAGTGTGTTGGCATTAGAAAATAATTTATTCCTGTACTTCCCTGTCCCCAGCAGAGTGTTTTACAAATAATTGTCCTTTGATGAATGTGTTTTTAATTCATCATTAGCCCTCTTCTGTTGGATAATGTTAGAATATGACTCCCCTCTAATTGGAAGAGGTTTCAGATCCTTCTGAAATTCTAAAAGGAAGTGAAATTTAGAAGGATGCAAGAGGTACATCCTTAATGACTAACAAAGGTTTTAGATGACCCAAACCAAATCTCATTTTTCAAGAAATGTTCAGTCCTATAGAAAGTTTGGCATTCAGTTAGAATGACTTTTTTATTCAAGCAGTTTTACAATAATTTGAAAATGAAAACCAGCCAGCATTTAGTGATGATAGTTTACAGAAGTTTCACCCAAACATTACATCATCACAAACAAAGGATCTATTCATTGCCTGTTAGGCATCATCTCAACATCTGTCCACTATTGACTTGTCCATTTATATTGTTTGAGAATATGATATAAATTTAAAAATTTATTGTTTTCTTTTTGGTTTAAAATTGTATTTTGTCCCATTGGAATTGGTCCAGGAGTGAGATAAATATGTTTCAAGGAATCTCCAAACTGTCTTCTGTAGTAGCTGTATCAATTTACATTCCCACCAACAGTGCAAAGGGTTCCCTTTTCTCCACATCCTCTCCAGCATTCATTGAAATATGTTTTAAAGTAATTCTTTTCATAGAATGTTTACTGTCTTTTGTTAATCTGTGAGTTAATTGAGGACTTGACACTATCTTTAAAGACAGAAAATTTTATGTGTCTTTAGAACAAAACATTGCTCTCATACAGCTTATGGTTACATAGATTTGGGAGGACCATGAGTCAAATTATACATATTATTACTAAATAGTAAGTCTCAGTGATGGTATTGGGTTATAAAGCAGTAATATGAGTTACACACATATTTAATTATAAATTAATATTTTGTGCATTTTATTCTTTAGAGCAAAATAATTAATGACTGAAAACCTGCAAATGAAGACTATGCAATAACATGCTTTGGTTGGACTGGTGTCTTAGAATTTGCAAAGCCACCATATTCAAATTGATCCAAAGGTCTTAGAAACATTATAAAATCAATCATCCTTCCTTCGAACTGAATTCAATTTTAATGATCATAGGCAGATAGATATCTATGCTGTTATTCAACAAATCTTTCTAAGGTGTAATTTATAAGGTGAAAAAGTAAATACTGAAAATGTGCTATTTATAAAACTGATGTCCTTGTTTCAAAGACAAAGGTAAGTGACTATTTGCATCATAACAATATTTTAGAAAAACTCTCTCAGTCACTGTAACCAAACTGGATTTAAAATATTTTGCACCATATTTTCATGGTGTATTAAATGAGCAAGTAATTTATTTTCTGTCATTGGCTGGTGTTAAAATTAATGGAAAATTTTAATTTACAAGAGATTTTTTACTTAATGAACATTTCTATTTGTAACCCTCAACATGTATTTTATTTGCTTCTGGATAAAGTTTTTGATACACTATCCAGGAGACAGTGGAGGACAGAGGAGCCTGGAAGGCTAGGGTCCGTGGAGTTGCAGAGAGTCAGACACAACTTAGCAGTTGAACAACAGCAACAGTTTTGATTCAAGTGCAGAAAGGATAACCAAGATACTTAGGGATTTAATGCAGATGGAATTAACTTTCAAATTTTATATGTAGATTCTTTTTATTGTGATTATCCATAAATTCGTTGTGATTCTTTCTTTTCTGATGGAATATTAAGCAAATTCCCGCTCCCTTTTCTCATCCAATGTGCAATAATAGTGTATGCCAAATAAGAAAAGAGTCTCAGGCTAACATAAATAGTGATGGAGTTCACCCTTCTTTGTCCTAAGAAGCCAGTTCAGAGAGAGAAATGAAATCATGGTCTGGAAGGTCACTGGCTATGCCTGGGAAATTAGTGTCAAGTCTCAAATCCAACAGGAAAAAGGAGATAAGGAAGGAAAGTTTGGTAGATGGGAAAACAGTGAACAAGCCAATGGGGGTTTCATGAAAATAACTTATTGGAACAATTGGGTAAGAGGGTAAATAAATTTAGTTTTTAGGTTGGTCAGGGTCCTAAATCAAACATGATATCTTAAAGGAACTGTTCAAAGCATTATTCTTAGAATGGTTTCTGAGACTTCCTGAATTCTTGGATTCAAAAACTGGGGAGAAAATCATAGTAGTTTAGCTTCAAGGTATATTTATATCATGGCAGCCTTTCCTGACATGATCCACACGTTTTTCTATTCAGATATGCATGAAAAGAAATTTGCCATATTCTCTAATTGTTAATAATTTTGATACTTGACTTTTTCCAAATGATTTTGTGCATATCATTAACAATTTATATTTTTATCCCATTTAGTTTTAGGGGACCTTCATATGATAAGAGTTAAGGAAATATTGATTTCCAAGCAAATAATTTAAAAATGTATCTATTAATTTCCTCTGTTCCTAAAACATAATTCTTTACAGTAAGTGAAATAGCTTCTCAAATATCTATTTGAGTTGGCTAGCTATAACAGAATATTGGAAGGTACTCTTAGTAAATTGAAAGCCTCTATATATTTTAATATAACAAGACACAGCAAAGTAAAAATTCCTTTGATCCATCTCATTGCAAGATACATTTCAAAGCTGATTCCAAATGCATTTGGGTAAATTAAAAGAAAAATTGATCCTGTTGTGGTGATGGAATTATGGGAAAATGATTATAAATGTGGTTTGAAACTCAGCTTTTTACCAGCTCTATGATCTTGGTCAAGTTTCTTAGTTTTTGTGAACTTCAGTTTTCTTATTTGTGAAATGAGGAAGACTCTTACGTTTAAGCTTTTGTAAAGATTAAAGGATTTAATGTATGTAGTGTGCATAGAACGATGCCTTTCAGATTTTTTGTGAACTATTTTACAGCTTTACCTCAATTGTATCTGATGATGTGGAGACAGTGGGTCTTTTTTTTTTTTTTTGCCCCTTCACTAATCAATGGACTCAAGTGCATTGGGATGTGTGGGGCTTTCCTTCATGGGAGAGAGAAAAATATATGATAATAATGGTGATGATGATGAAAGTGATTTCCAAGATTTTAAAAATACAGATTATCTGGCTACAGGGCCATTGACAATTTGCCTAGGTCTGATATAGAGAAGCACAAAAAGTCTCTTCCTACCCTCAAATGTATTTGCCTTAGAGGATGTTCTCTATCACAGCTGCATCCTTTGATTGACATAATAATATCCTGTGAGTAGCAGCCCTGCTGTTTGGATCATGTTTTGTTTTCTGTCAGCAGTGTATCACAAGTATTTTCCTCAGTGGGCTAAGCAGACCCCGAGTGGGAGGCTGATAAAAGCAGACTCATTCCTCATGCATCACTTTGAATGATTTCAAAGCGAAAAGAAGCAGCTGTGACAGTGTTCACACGAGCCACTCAGGGTGGTCTTATCTTTGTAGTCCTAACAATAATAGTACACCCTGGCTTGCATTCCTCAGCTGGAGAAGAGCAAAGTTGCCTAAGAGACATACATTTTTATTCCTTGACATGTCTTAAAATTGGATCTGTGATAAACAGCCTGACATTTTTACCTCCTTGGGTAATTTGTCTTCAAAGTAAATGTAGAGAAATGCTGTTTATGAATTTATTGCACGTCTGAATCAATATTTATATTAAACAGATACTTGAACTAATATGTAACAGATTGCTATTTACATACACAATCTAAAGAGGTTTCTTTTACTTAACTCATTAAAGGGATATGAAAAGAAGTCTTCTACATGTGCAGAAGATCATCGTAGTAATATTATTCTGCTCTAAAATTGTAGATCTATTTTTCGCCATTTTGTAAACCATGAGCCATGTTTATGGTTTGGAAAGCTCTTATATGAGAATTAATTTTAAAAATGATTGTATATTTGGAAAGGCCTTATGTGAGAATTATTTTAAAATATGACCGTATTATCTGGTCTTTCCACTGTATACAATTGAAAAGACCAGAGAATACAGTAAGTTACAGTTGAGTTAGAGAATATTTTATAAATTTAGCCCAATACACATATAAATGAAAATCATTCACCAAAGATAGATGGCAGGGCATTGCATTCAGTCTTTAATAGTTCCATGTTGAACGTTCAGGAATCTAAGAAAGTGGAAATTAAATCCCCTGAGGGTGTGACTATGTTTTTGCATTTCTTCTATTTTGTATTCTTATAGCAACCACTCACTGCAACGCCAGCATCCCCCATTACCTCCTGTTATACAAAGCACATGGCACTAATGATGAATGAATAAAATAAAAAGTGAATACACCATATGATGTATTCTATAAAAAGCAACATAAAGCAATATTCAAATAAATACAATAATTAACCATCAATGTGCTAAGTGTAAAAGTTGCTGTTTTTTAGCATTTGTAAATAAAAAGAAAAATTAGAACATCTCAGGGGTAACAAAAGATCATAGGAAAAAAGGCTAACTTTGCTTCAAGCAAATAAAAATTTCTGAATCAGATATTCTTGATTCCAGTTTTTATGAGTTTAGGCAGATATACAATCTCTTGCTCTACAATAAAAATAGTCAGTTGCTTACTTAAATTGATAGACTCCTACAGAGCTACAAGATCCAGGATAGATTTATACTTTTAATTTTGGACCCTTAAGTAATAATAACAAAGCAAAGGGATCAAATGGGATTTCAATAGAAATTATTTTACTAATATACCCACTGGTATTTAAGATATATTGAACATTCCAGCAATATTTACTAACATTAGGTTTTCACACAAAGACATAGAAGATGTTATTTTACTGCTCATTCTGGTGGATTTTACTCCTTTCACTGATGAAAAACAAGATATTTTATCTCCTCACTGCAGCTCCTATGTGAAGTGTAACAGCTAAGTGTAAATTGTTGAACACTGCTGGCATGTGCTTTGTGGGTATGTTTGAATCAAGGGAGTTTGTACAAAGGGCTCAGACCCTCCTTCTAGGGGGCTGTCATTTACCACAGATGCTCTTGTTCATTGTGGGGTATAGCCTCGACAACCTCTCGACATTGCTTGCCAAATCCTACAGATTAATGAACTGGGCCATATATCCCATCCCCTTCACTTATGAAAGGAATAGCTAACTGCTTCATAAAGCTCTAAGATTATTTCCTCTTGCCCTTTGGTATTAGTTTTTCTTTTGTAGTTATTTAATCTTTGAATACATAAATCCAACTAGAGTTATTTTAGGTAAGACAGCAAGGGGGGAAAAGCCCCACTATTATTGTGCATGCATAGTTAGGAAAAGAGTAAAAGGGACTTTGATTGACTGACAGCCCCCCCCCTTTTTTTCCTTTAAAATAATAGTGTTTAATTTTACATTTCTATTTTGAAATAATTCAGACTTGTTATTATAAAGAAATCACCTGTTATGTTATGAGATATATGATTTTCTGTTACATTTACATCCACATTTTCTGTCTTTTGTGAAGATTTGATGTGGGTTATGGATTTAGGCTTCCCTGATGGCTCAGTGAGTAAAGAATCTGCCTGCAATGCAGGAGACCAGGGTTTGATCCCTGGGTTGGGAAGATCCCCTGGAGAAGGAAATGGCAACCCACTCCAGTAGTCTTGCCTGAAATTCTTGCTATGGGCAATCCCATGGATAGAGGAGCCTGGCAGACTACAGTCCATGGGGTTGCAAAGAATTGGACACAACTAAGCACAAGTATGGACAGACAAATGGATGAATTTAGGAGCCAAAAATTATATCTCTTACAAGAAGGAAGGCAACTCAAAGTGGAAGTAAGGCCATGTACGCTGTCCTGTTTATAACTCACTTTCTAGGTGTTATAAATCATACAAACATATTCATTATATGAAATGATTATTTTACTATTGTTTTATTTAGAAGATAGTTAATTGTGCATGAAAAACAGTCACCATTGTTGATTGGTCTATATTACATTTATGATCAAACTTAGAAGTTAAATGTTCAACAAACATTTAACATGAAAGCAGCAGTACAAACATCTATATATACAGTAGTTTCTGCTCCCATGTGTTGACACATAAAAGCACATTTAATGCCCCCAATGGTCCTGTGAGGTTGGTACCACTATTCTCTCCATTTTCCTGATGGGAAAATCATCATAGACATGTGGAGGTTACTAACCTAAGATTGTTAAGGACAAATGAAAAATCTTTTTACTGTAGTAAATTAGGTTAATTGTTAAATATTATTGATTTTAGTAATATTAGTGTTTTTCTAATAAATGAGTTATCTGTATCAAAACACCTATACATATTGAAGGCCAATATATCCCCCAGATATACTGTGTTCATGCACGCATGTGTGCTCAGGCACTCAGTTGTGTCAGACTCTTTGTGACCCCATGGACTGTAGCCCACCAGGCTCCTCTGTCCATGGGATTTTCCAGGCAAGAACACTGTGTTCATAGATCTTTGCTAAATGGTATATTTTAAGACAATACACTGTTTATTTTTTAATGCAAATAGTTTATTTCACTGTGGCTTGTCATATTTTTCCCTGGTAAATCAACTAATAAGTAAACTGTAAGATTTCTCAGTCCTGAAAAATAATTATTTATGAGATCATTATTTATAATTCCCTTGTTCTCTAATTTTCCTTTTAAATCAAAAACTGTGGCTTCTGGTTGGTGTAAGTATACTAATGCAAAAGGAAATAGAGGCTGCAAAGCAAAAACTGAAATTGTGGAGAGTGATTGTCAGAAGAAAATAATACTTGGATATACATTAATATTGAAACACGACTGTCATAGTAGCAGACAAGGAATGGATGCCCTTATGTTTTGCCTAGTTTCGTGTGTTGATTTATTGTTTTACTTTCTCATTTGTTTATCTTTCTTTTATGTATGGGCCCTAGCCTGGATCTCAGGGGAGAAATAATTCCAAAGTTTATGCTGCTTAACGTTACTCCTAAAAACACTCCGTATTGCCCCTCCACTGGAATCCTCTCACCCGCGTATTCCTAGATGAATTTTCACTTGAAACACAATAGCCTATATTTGAGTGTCCCAAAGTTCTACATTTTTCTCCCTCCTGGCTTCAGACCGTCTTTCCCTCACTTTCTTCACTTGAATTCATCTTATTTTTTATTCTTTTCTAGTCATCCCCTGACATTCACAAAGCTCTCATACGCCTTCACAAGTGTTCCTCCTTTATGCTTTACAAGCCCCAGCACTTCTGTCACCCTAGGAATTACCATCTCCTTCCCTCTCTCCTAAGCAGTTAAGAGATCTGGAGTCATAATGTCTGGTTTCATATCCCACTTTCACAATTTATTGGCTTTGTGACCTTAGCAAATTAACTAACTTCATTAAGCTTCTATCTCTTCATCTGGAAGACATGGATCACAACATTTCCCTCTGAGGCTTGTAAGGAGGGTAAAATTATGTAACAAATACAGGATTCCCATGTTAGCTATTATTATTATTATTGTTCCTGCAGAATAACCACTCAGTTAAGTCATTATTTCTGAAATAATTAACTAATTCAGGAACTAGTCATACCCCTGAATATACTTGCAAAACTCAACATACCTTTAGGGGAGGGGGAAGGATCAATGGCATATATAATGTGTGGGGCATAGCCATCTTTATTTCATTAAAACTTTAACTTACTAAAGATGATAAACATGTGAAATATGGTTTTGCATAAATCTGGGCTAAATATTTATGGATATAAATATAACAATATGTATTGTTTCAAGTATTTTTCATTAATTTCAGTGTCAAATTACTAGTTCCTGTGTGGCTAAATATGCATGTTTTTCCCCTATGGGGCCAAGTTCAAATCAATTAGGTGTAATGAATATGTATTAGATCTCAACTCTCTCACAGAGGGATTCTGATAGATGTTGGAGGGAATTCAGAGATAATAAAAAGGAGTGTCTCTGTTCTTTGGGATTTCAGTCAATTATTAGCTAGGCATATATAGCAGTTACACATATGAAGCAGGTCAGTATGGCATGTACGATGAATGAAATGTAACAAAGTGCAGGGGGAATAAAGGGAATGAGATCCATCAAATTGTAATCTGGAAGGTGCCATCAGGGAGATGGCATTTGACAGAGTAAACAAAGTATGATGCATTGTCAGGTGCTAGTGATGGAGTAGAGACCTGCTTACCCAAGACAGGTTTGGGAAATCTGGTCATTGTCTTTGTTTTTAACGCAGGATGGTGTGTAGGCAGTAATGCTGAGAAGTGATCTAACAAATATCCATTCAAAACCTGCTGCCTTGTTAGAGAGCATAAAAAGAGAGATTAACTTTGTCTTAATAGGGGGCACAGACAAATAAACAATTGATTTTAAAGTTGTGATAATTTCAAATTTTGGGAAATTGTAAGCCACAAAACCCTCACAGAGAAGGGGTTATTTACTTCATTGGCAGAATAGACTATGACAAGCACGGTGCTGCCTGCCCTGCATTTTGTGATACAGAATAGGGAAATACAGTAGGGAAGATATTGTAGGAAGAAAGAACATCAGTACAGACAAATGATCATTTTTGTCCCTGTAATTTTTGCTGATTGCCTATCCTTCTCCATCGGTCATGAGCTCCATTCAGTTATCCTCGGGTGCATGCCCCAGATTTACTGGTGTGAACTTCAGTCACACATGAAGCACAGGGACCCCCACAAGAAATGGGAGAAAAGGACTGTTGGGTTCAAACCAGACTTCAACTGCCAGGGTAGGATGTTTATTTTGAGTCTTATATTCTGTTTTATTCTTGATTAAGCATGGAGCCTCCCAGGTGGTTCAGCGGTTAAATAATCTGCCTGCAATGCAGGAGACACAGGGGATGCAGATTCGATCCCTGGTTTGGGAAGACCCTCTGGTGAAGGGCATGGCAACCCATTCCACTGTTCTTGCCTGGAGAATCCCATGGACAGAGGAGCCTGGTGGGCTGCAGTTGGGGTTGCAAAGAGTTGGACGTGACTGAAGTGACTGAGCACTCAAGCATGGGTGAACTTTGCAGTTTTCTGACATCCAGTAGAATGTCTCAGTGGAAGCTCTTGGTTGTTGCTCCACACTGGATTCATGACCCACTGATGATACCATTTACATTGCTTTCCATTGTTATTCCATAATATTACCCCCTCTATTACCAAGAGTACTGATTGAGAGTGTGTGTATGTGTGTGTTTGCGGGAGTGTGCACACGTGCAGTTTCCCCCTTTTTCAACTCTGTAGAGAAATACACGTCTACATTTTCTTTCAAGAAGATAGGAGTCAAACTCTTTGAGGGCAAGCATCAGATTCTTTTCAGTATAACATTCTGAGAAATGAGGCAGCCATCAGGTAGATATTGAAAGATATGAATTGAAAGAGTAAGTAGAGTTATCATTATGACCAAAGTAAGGAATACTGTATGAAGTTTGGTGAAGAGAAATGATTCTTCTGATAAGAAAGTGAAGAATCTGTAAGAGGAACACTTCAGTTTATGAGCATATTTGAAGATGAACAGGTTTACTATTTGAGCTTTATTACATGGCTGAATACAATATGAATTTATTAATATCCAAAACTACTATTTGATAGAAGATTATCTGTTAATTATGTATTCTTTGTCAAGTGAAAAAGAGAACTTGGTCAAGTAAAAAAGAATAAATACAGAAAAACCTCTATCAAATATATAATATTCAAAGTCTATTTGAATGGATCCAGTTATTGTGACCAAGTCAAAAAGAAGACATTAATAATTGTTTTTCTAGCTTAATATTAGTTGGATGGTTTATATAAAAGTTGTGAACCTCTTAGAGCACATTAGAAAAAATTCTTCAATTAAACAAAAATAAATTTTCCCATTAGTTAAAAATAAATAAGACAAATTATGAAGCTAAATTTCACAGTAATTGAAATGATGCACAATACCAACTATGTATATATCTATATATGTGGGCATTTAGGTAGATAGGAATAAATGCATACTTTTACTGAAGTATAATTTACATGTATTAGTTACATTTTAAACTGCAACAAAACAATATATTAATAAATTGAGCACTTATACTATAAATAATTTAGTTTTAAAAATAAACTAGCAGCACCTATGTAAATACTTTTGCAATATTCATATTTAATTGTAATGTATTCTAATTTGTTCCTTGTTTTAGAGTGTTGTGCCGGGATGAGCTCCTTCAGTTTTGGATCATCCTATTACTCTATTAAAGCATGCTTTTTCTTTGGTTACTTCTCTGAATGTTTGCATTTATAGCCTCTCTTTCTCCCATATCTCCCTCTTGCTACAAATGAAATGGAAGTTTTCTCAAATCCCTTTCCCTGGACTTCCCCTCCTCTCTCTCCACAGCGTCTCCTTAGCAGTCTCACAGTGTCAACTGTCACATTTATGCTGGTTACTCTTTACCTTCTCTCTTTATTTCAAGAGCATCACATTTTTTTGCTGGATTTCTATCTGGAAATTTAGCCATCAATATACTTCAAGTTCAGTGTGCTCATTGAGAAAAACAGTTTTTGATAAGATATTTCAATACATTATGATGAGTGTGTGATGGAAAAACCAGGCACTTGAAGAAAAGACTGGAAAGAAATTAAAACTAGAGTATGTATGGATCACGGAAAGAGTCACTATGGAAGTGATATTTACACTGTGGCTTGAAGGATCACTTGAAATTAATTAGACCAAGTTCAGTGGTTAGGAGGCAGTGTTCCAAGCAAAAGGAATACCATGCATAAATGCCTGGAGAGAGTACAATGCTGAGTAATAGAAAAAAGTGAGGTTTATTGAAGTGACAGAGCTGAAAGAAAAGAAGTGAGAGATAACTCTGGGGAATTAGCTTGGGTATGAGTGTAAAAAAACTCTAGACATCAGGTTAAATGTTTTTTATTTCTCATGCCCAAAGGAGAAGCTGTTGAAGAATTTTCATCCAGGTATTGATTTGATCATATTTGTGTTTCATTAAAAATCTTCTAACTGAATGGAACCACAGTTATGTAAAGTTTAAAAATAAAATAAAATTAAAAAAAAAAAAAGATGTAAAGAGACCAGTTAGAGGTCAGAGGCATTGTGGCCTTAGCAGTTCAGCCCAGAAAATAGAGCCATGGAGTAGGAAGAGGCAGAGAGATTAGAGATATTGGCGTTGATTTGATATGTGTCGACGAGGTGGTACTGGTGTTTCTTGGTGATGAATTGGATGTGGACATTGAGGATGATGGAAAGATGTTGGGAGTGGCAAGATGATGGCTAGGTTTCTGCCTTGAACAGGACACTGGAGGAGGGGCAACCCATGAAAGGTGACACATGTGAATGTGAAATTACTCTGAGACACCCAAAGTAAGTATCAGTCAGGTGGAAATTTGCCTCTTTAACACGACAGAGAAGTCCAGGTTAAAATTTAGATCTGGATTTTGGTATTCATGAAAGTAACAAGAGCAGATGTGTTATCCAAATGAAAGTGGGCTCTCTTCTGATATTAAACATTATCACTGCAAGATTCAAACCTCTACTTTATCCTGTAACTCATCTTCCTCTTTCTTTCTTACTTCCTATATGGAATCAATTGTCTAGTCTTACCAGTTTAACTTCCATTTTCCTTCCTGTTTATAACACAATTTCTATTCCCAATAGTCTAGTTAGGTTAATATTTCTCACCAGAGCTATTACATTTTTTGAGGACAGCAAGACTGGTTGTCAGATTAATAGAATTGTGCATTAAACTGGGAGAGTTGTGACCATCATTTGAACAAGAAAATATTAGCTGTGAGGAAGGAGGGTAAAGGTTAAGAAGGTAAAAAGGTTAAGAGGGTAAAAGTTAAGAAATGCAGAATATGGAAAGGAGGAATAGAAAATGAATAGCTGATTAAAACTAATAGGGGAGACATTTGGAATGCCTCAGCATATATGTATACTACAATGTGTTCCCCTTCATTTTTAACATTGCAAATATGCATCAAGTGTTGTCAATTTATTTTGATACACTGCTCTACGCAAGCCTCATCTAGCAATAACAATTCTTTCAAGTAAGATTGACTTGAAGCAATTTTTGATAGAGGTAAGAGTAAGTATTTTCCAGACATTTTTCTAACTTTTCACATGTATTAAAGCATTTAATATTTGTACAAATTCTACGAGACATTTACTTACACTACACATTGAACAGATGAGGAAATTAAGGAACAGGAAGTTATGGTATGTCTATCCAAAGGTCATACAATTTGTAACTGCCAGAAATAGATTTAAACCGAAATGTTCTGGGTTCAAAGTCTGTATGTACCCTTACCCAGCAAAATAAAAGATTGCAGATGGTTTATCTGCTAAGAAATAATGGGGTATATGAAAAATGCATAACTTAATATTAAACACACATAGATATCTAATAGACATTTAAATATCTATTGAAATACACATAATGTTGAAAAACTCAGAAAGTAGAAAAGTGATTTCCAGGGCATAAGAAGGTAAGAATAAGGAGACGTTGGTAAAATGCTACATATTCTCAGCTTTAAGATGAATAAGGTTGGAGGATCTATTATGAAATATTGAGACTATAGTTGATAACAGTGTATCATATAATTGAATTTTGCTAAGAGAATAAAACTTAAATGTTCTTATCAAAACCAAAAAGATAAACATGTGAGGTGATAAATGTGTTAATTACCTAGATGGGGGAATCCTTTCACAATGCATACATATCTCAAATGACCACAATTTATCCTTTAAATAGCTTACAATTTTATAAGTTAATTATGCCTCAATAGTGCTAAAATTTTTAAAAAAGTCTAAGCTTAAGTACTAGGTTGGGGAAAAAAGGAGCATACTCTATAACTAGTTTTAAAACCATATAGCCTAGAAAATGAAGAAATTGTTTAGTTTTTCAAAGTGAATAGAATTCAGTAAAAGATGGTTGAAACAAAAAAGTTTTCCTGCAGGGAAATTCAATGGTGACCGTTACCATTTATACTCAGACATCTACAGCATTTACATTCTCTTAAGCAGCACATAAGAAACAGCTGCAAACTAGTCTATACAAAATTGAGTTTGGAGACTTCTGCCAACAAATCTACCATAGTTTTAAACAGGAGAAAGGGTATCTGTGTGTGGAAATTCCACCCTGTCTCAGGTAGGTAGATATTATGAACAAAAGAGGAAAAGGCAATTTCCTACCTGATGGTGTAGAACTCTCTAAATCTGCCAGTCCAGTTTTTTTTCCCCCTTCTGTTTTAGATTTTATAGGGCTTTCTAAATAGTCAATTTAGTATTTGTCACTAGTTTGGAAATTATTTTTCTGGAGTCAGTATGAAGTGTTAAGTATTTATAGACAGAAATTTTGGCAAAGACTATAGAGAATCTTGAAATGGCCTTTCACTGTGGCAGAAGAGCTTGAACAGATTCAAGTGCAAATCCTGATTTGTAGAGTTAAGTGTAGGTTTGTGGAAGTAACGTGTAAGATTGAGAAAGTCAATTTTTCCAGTACGACTGAGTGATTGTTAAGGAGCTGTGTTTTTTATCTGAATTGCTTGGAGGGAAGCGCCATAGCATTTGTAGTAAACAGTTTACGCAGTTAAAATATGAAAAAGACAAAGAAAAGCAAACCTAAAAGACGTTTTAGAGTAGAATGGGAATTGAGCCAATGAGCCTGACTGGTAGAGTCATTGGAAGGAAGCCAGGGAGTCTGTGATATTTCTCTAGTTAGGATATATATATGTGGTATTGGATGAAAAACGTTAACTCTTTCCATTGAATCTGAGACTTTCTTGATCCTGAAACTGAACACTGAATGCAAATTAAGATGCTTTTAAATGTATGATTAAAAAAATATCACATGCATACATGACATTTGGCAATGCCTGAGATCTCTCTAAAATGTCAAGATAGGAAAATATCCAAAAGCTTTTTTTTTTTTTTTTGGAGAAAAAGAGAAACTTGGATTCCAGCCAAGTGCCTGCTGAGGAATTCTTATGAGAATTTCTGGAAACTGTACTTTTTAAGGTAATCATGTTCTCCATGCTTGCATAGCCCCTAATGTTCCTGGAGTGAATTTAAAGTCTCATCTATTTGTGCCTTTGTGTTGTACATCTTTCAGACTTCAGTGGTCAAGTTTCACTTTGGCAAAGGGATAAAAAAAAAATATTGTATTTGGCACTACACAACCTTAGAATACTTTGAGAATAAATATGCCAAGAGAGAATCTTATTATGTAGCTTGAGTTCTATTTTTCGTGTATGATATGTGTGTCCCCTTATGTTAGATAAATCGATATCAGCCTTTTGCTTTTCTATTAAAATAAATATACATCAGATATCTGATATACATAAACTGTGGTTGGAGGGCATAAGTGAGATATGATTTCAGGTAAATAACATAAAATCAGCAGAGCTCTTATCTAAATGTAATGTTTTAAATCTTATTGACATAGTTTTTAAGGGATCAAGAACAACTGTCTACAATCAAAAATGGCCAAGAAAAATGCTTACCTTTCCTGGAACAACTTGGGAGATTATTATCATCTGTATTAATTAATTTATTCTGTTGTTTAGTATAAATGGTGAAGCTGTGGCTATACCATTGAGGGTTGTTTTTTTTTAATTCTGATAAAATATATATGACATAAAATTTATCTTTAACTGTTTTTAAGTGTACAGGTCTGTCACCATCATCCACCTCCAGAACTTGTTTGCCTTCCCAAACTAAAGCTCTGTATTTGTTAAATCCTCATTCTCCCTTTCTCCCAAATCCTAATAACTCCAGGCAACCACCTTTTAGTTTCCTGTCTCCATGAATCTGACCACTTGAGGTAATTTATCAGTAGATCATACAATATATTTCTTTCTGTGATTGACATATTTCACTGAATGTAATGGTTTCAAGTTTCATCCATATTATAGCATATGTTAGAATGTACTTCCTTTGTTAAGGCTGAGTGATATTCTATTGTATGTATATATTACATTTTATTTATTCATTCAGCTGTTGATAGGTACTTGGATTGCTTTTATTTATTTTTTTTTGTTTTTTGTTTTGTTTTGTTTTGGATTGCTTTTACCTTTTGTTGTTATATGCATTGAGTTTTAATATTATATGATCCTTAAAGAGGGCAGCTATGGGGCGATAAGATCCATAGTAGATTTGGAAACAGAAAAGCTAGACTTAGTTATGTCACAACTAGATAAATTAGGTCGTTTCTCTCTTAGTTTTCTAATCTGTAAAGTAGGGATACAATTGTTTTTATAGTATTATTGTTATAGCTAATTATTATTAAACTTTCATGTTTTTCAATTGTATTCTGACAGAAACCCTATAAAGTAGGGAGAGTTCCATTTCCCAGAGTTGCTGTGAAATTGTGACACATGTGAGAAACTTCCTATTATACTACAAAGCACTAACCATGTAATAAGTTATTCTTACTCTCTTCACAATGCCTGGCATACGTAAAGATTCAAGATATACTATTGGAAAATAAAAGCAGTTCTGTTTCACAGCTGTAGGCAGCACACTAGGCAGGCATTTGAAGATAAGTTGTTGATAAGAGACGCAATTCAATTAATAATCATTATAACTAAAGAGTAAACTGTACTGCTGCCGCTCCTGCTAAGTCACTTCAGTCGTGTCCAACTCTGTGCCACCACATAGACAGCAGCCCATCAGGCTCCCCCGTCCCTGGGATTCTCCAGGCAAGAACACTGGAGTGGGTTGCCATTTCCTTCTCCAATGCATGAAAGTGGAAAGTGAAAGTGAAGTCGCTCAGTTGTGTCCGACTCTTCGCGACCCCATGAACTGCAGCCTTCCAGGCTCCTCCATCCATGGGATTTTCCAGGCAAGAGTACTGGAGTGGGGTGCCATTGCCTTCTCCACGTAAACTGTACAGTAGAAATTAATTCAACATTGTAAACCAACTATATGCCAATAAAATTAATTAAAAAAAAAGAATAAATGAAAGCAAAAACTCTAAACCTTATATGCAGACATTATTCAAGATGTTAATAATATTAAAATTGTGTAAGTTAAATCTTATTTCCCAATAGAACCAAAGTTTTAATGATGATGGCATGACTGAAGGTGGGGGAAGGGAGGGTAGATATCGTCTAGTGTCAGATTTTATAGAAATCATTACAGATCTCTTTATTAATCAGCAGTTGAAACATCAACTGATATGTTTCTGAGTGATTTTATAGTGATCACTACAATATGAAATATATAACAATATATTTTATTGTTTTTTCTACAATATCAAATATATAACACAAATATTGATTCATTGATATGTATTAATGAGTCTTTAAAAAGTAACTGCATGTGCCTTTCAAAAAACTTCCTTCCAAAAACCAACAGTGGAGAGTATGGAGAACCATGAAATCTCCCAGGATAGCTGTTGTGAAGGGCAGCAGGTAACTGAGGGTTAGAGCCTGGTGGGTGGGATGGGATGTACCAGAATATATCCAACTGAGAAATCAACTTGATTTCCTGCTATCTGCTATGAGTATCATAAGTAATGATATAGAAATAGTTGGCTTACGATTTCATTTATTCAGTGAGTAATGAAAGAGTCTGTAGTATTTTGCTAGATTTTGTCCAAGGAGCTGGAAACATAAAAATGAAGAAGATGAAAAATATCTGTTTTGTGGGCGGAGGAGGGGATCAATTCTGAGAGAGTTGGAGGATAATTATACAAACATATAAATTGGATAATTATGAGCTATTTTATGAATAAATACTAAACATAGTGATATACTGGAGAATGATGGAGGTATGTGGAGAATACCCTTTATATTAGGTCAATTAGAGAACTGAAAGTGAGATTGCTCAGTTGTGTCTGACTCTTTGCAGCCCCATGGACTGTAGCCTGCCAGGCTTCTCCGGCCATGGCCTTTTCCCAGCAAGACTACTGGAGTGGGTTGCCATTTCCTTCTCCAGAGGATCTTCCCAACCCAAGGATAGAACCTGGGTCTCCAGCATTGCAGGCAGACTCTTTACTGTCTGAGTCACCAGGGAACTACCCTCTGAGAAAGCGGCATCATTAATGTAAATCATCCAACTATTCTGCTCCATCAGGCTGCGAATCATGTTTTCCTCATTGGTTAGTATATCCAAGCATAGTACAGAACCTGGTCCTTGGTAGCATAGTATGAAAATGCTTTATAAGTGTAAATGTCTTTCTAAAACTATTTTAATAGATATCACGTTATTTAATCTTTAGAATGACCTGAGGTAGTATGCCAAGAATTGTTAACTGCCTTTGGTGAGTTTGAGATACTTAGATCACACAATGAGGAAATGGCAGAGTTGGCAAGAAAAGGTACAGGGGGAGCTTTCAAACAGTCCTCTCCTTATATATGAACACATTGAAATTCATGATTAACTGTGCTGTTAGTATTGAATGGGAAATTTTTATAGCTGCAAATCACATTTATTTGCATAATAGTAGGGAACTGATTTCAAATCAGTTTTGGTGTGCTTGTATTCTCAAAAATCTTCTTGTGCAATGAGAAAGACAATATTATCATATTCATGCTTATGGGCATAGCATTTGTAGTTGAGAAAAGTTGTCACGATAGATATCACATACGGTAGCAACTGGAAAACTGATGCTTTTAATCTAAAATCTCAAAATAGCAATCTGTGCTTTTGTGGATTTCTTTATATAGTTAAAATATTTTTATTTTAAATTCTAAATCCAGCACTTTTACTTTTTAAATAGTATTTATTGATTTTTTTTCTCTTTTCACAAAATGTTAATGTTTTATAGCATCAAATTTAGAAAATATGGTAAATAACAAAACAGAAATAACCATAATAATAGAAATAACATAAAAACAGAAATAACCATAATAACCGTAATCTGGCATGAATAATTAAATTGCTTCTTTCCCTAAAAGATTACAAATGTGAAATGGGGTGTTTTAAAATTTGTATAAATGTTAAGTATTATTTGATTTAAATCTATTAAAGTTTATTTTAGTGAAGTAGTAATAATTTAATAAATTGTTCAAGTCAGAGTTGTAGTGATGTAGCTTCACATACATGAAGTAAGTTAACATGAAGGATATTTTGCCTATAGTTTCCATTTTTATCTTGATTTTTCCTAATTGCTCTAACAAAGGCATGTTTTATCTAAAAAGAGATTCTGAATAATGGTCAGATCTGTATAAAAGGTTGACATTTGTTACTGTGAATCTAGAATATGTTCCTTCTAATAATTGAAGCTTTATTTCTATTACTAGAATCTATATTTCTATGTGTGTATTGAATGTCTTCCATTGCCTACAAATGACACTTCAGCTGTGTACTATTCAATACTAGTACTGACACCATCTCTTTTTGTTGTTGTTCAGTCACTAAGTCATGTCTAACTCTTTGCAACCCTATGGACTCCAGCAGGCCAGGCTTCCCTGTCCTTCTCAGTCTCCCAGAGTTTGCACAAATTCATGTCCATTGAGTCAGTGATGTTATCTAACCATCTTATCCTCTGACACCCTCTTCTTCTTTGCCTTCAATCTTTCCCAGCATCAGGGTCTTTTCCGAGGAGTCAGTTGTTCGCATCAGGTGGCCAAAGTATTGGAGCTTAAGCTTCAACATCAGTCCTTCCAGTGAACACTCAGAACTGATCTCCTTTAGGATGGACTGGTTGTATCTCCTTGCAGCCCAACAGACTCTCAAAAGTCTTCTCCAACACCACAGTTCAAAAGCATTAATTCTTTGGTGCTCTTATGGTCCAACTCTCATATCTGTACATGACTACTGGCAAAACCATAGTTTGTACTATATGGACCTTTGTTGGCAAAGTGATGTCTTTGCTTTTTAATATGCTATCTACGTTTGTCATAACTTTTCTTCCAGGGATCAAGCATCTTTTAATTTCATGGCTGCAGTCACTGTCTGCAGTGATTTTATGAGCACTAAATGTGTGCCATACACTATTCTATGTGCTCTAAACTCTATCTCATTTCATCATCACAGCAACCCACTGAATGTGGTGCTTTTATTATCTCAAAATTACTGGTGAAGAAACAAGGGCACATACAGGTTAAATAACTTTGTAGGTTCATATAGATCATATAGATCAAAATGACAAATCTGGGATTTAAACTCATTAATAGCATTCATATTTATCTTTAGAAATAAGTAGAGGGCAAGGAACAACTCTAATTTAATATCTGTTTTTAATTATTAATAGCATCTACATTAAGATATAGAAAAGGGGATGGCAACCCACTCCAGTATTCTTGCCTGGAGAATCCAATGGACAGAGCAGCCTGAAAGGCTACAGTCCATAGGGTTGCAAAGAATCAGACACAACTGAAGCAACTTAGCACATGAAGATAATAAATGTATTAGAAAATAATGGGAAATATATGCATTCTATTTCAGGCTATTTTTCCTTTATTAAACTTTAAATAAATTAGAATAAATGATATATTTGTTAAAAGCATAAAATGTTAGGAAAAAAAAATATCAGTTCTAGTCACAGATCTCAAAAACCCTGAAAGTAGAGATCCACTTTAACTCTTTGGCTTGGAATTCTTTATCAAAGGAATCAAAGGAGATGATCTCTAAAGTCTATACCAATTCTAAAACTCTATTAAATCACCGTCTGTGTAATCATTTGATTGTACGTCAGTGATTGCAGTCATGGCTTCAACCTTCTCCATGCGTTTCTCTTGTATCCTTACTTTTAAAGTGAAGCTGAATATAATGAAAGAATGATAAGCTTATAGTAATACAAGTCCCTGTTTTGAAGTTACGAAGCATCAGTGCAATTTGATAAGCTTGACAGTATTCCACAACACATTACTAAAAATACTGTTTAGAAAAACTCAGAAAGGAAGGTACTATTTTTAAAGAACCATCTTGGTTGGCTTCAGTATAAATAAATTATATGAAATAAGCATCACTTCCTTATTCTATGGATACATTGATTTCAAAGCCCTCTTAGGTATTTTTTAAGAACTGTAGCAAGATGTCAGGGCTTCTCTGGTGGCAAGATGTAATTCACTTATCACAAAGGTCACTCTTTTAAATTCACTAGTTTTTCATATATTCACAGAACTGTGGAGATTGACCCTTATTTTCTTTCTTTGCTTGTTAAAGAGTGTCTCTCCTAATGAGGTGCTTAGTAGTGGTATTCTACCAGTATTTGCCAAATAAACCACTTCATGACTATAAGGGTATAGCAGAGGGAGTCAGATAATCCTAGCTAAATGCAGATGAAATGGCTTGTAAAAACACAAGGAATAATTAAGTATTCAGATATAGATTCCCAGAAGCATGCAAATAGGTGACTAAAATAACACATTTATTGTGATTTTTAGCGCCTAGAGAAACAATGTAGGCTTGTTAGCATCGGATAAGTTGCCAAGTATGACATTTGTCTCATATTTGGAAGAACTTTATGTGGGACAAATTCATAGACACATCTTAGTATCTTCAGAGCAAAATGAATTAACACTCAAGAGTTATTTGTATTTTTTAAAAAAATAGATTATCACTTGAGAAAGGGCGACATCATAACATTTATTGGCAAAGGTTGAAATTTTTCTATGGCAACTCATAAAACTAACAAAGAGAAAGTTTGATCCTTATTTAGGTTCCTTGTTGATTCTAAATTCAAAATATAGCAACAACATTTTCACAGGCAGTCTCCTTTATCTGAAATTTTAATGGCACAACACATTTGGCAAAAACAGCTTAGTTATTTCTCATGTGTATATTTGGTTGAGGCAGTTTTTACTATAGAAAAGACCAAAAAAAAAAAGATCAAGGTTTTATTCCCTATCTTATTATACCCCTAGCTCTAATGAACATTTGCCTGAGTATTCCTCTTTATTCTAGTGAATGATTATTTTTTATATTTATTCAGGCCTTGGCAGCCTGCTTGGGTACCCTAATGAGTGGGCTCCCTTGGGTTTAGGCCTGGAAGTGTGTATTCTGAAAATTCCGTCATGATTATAAGTCTATTCACCATGTTGAAAGTAAATGAACTCTTGTATCTCTGCCCTGGGTTCAGTAATTTTCATTATCCAGTAGATGTCTTTGTGTGTGCGTGCTAAGTTGCTTCAGTTGTACCTGACTCTTTGCGACCCTATGGACTGTAGCCTGCCAGACTCTCTGTCCATGGGGATTCTCCAGGCAAGAATACTGGAGTGAGTTGCCATGCCCTCATCCAGGGGATCTTCTCGACCTAGGGATTGAACTCATGTCTCCTGTGACTCGTGCATTGCAGGCGGATTCTTTACCATTGAGCCACTGGGGAAGCCCTACATGTCTTTGTAATTTGACATAAGGGTTTTCCTGACTTTTGGTGCTATTCACAAAAGTTTTTTAAGGACTATTTAATCACTATTTTTAGCTGATTGTAAGATTTTATGAGCAAATATTTTCTGTGTGATAATTACTAGTAAGCTTTTCATTTTAATAAGAAATTAGATTTATAGTCACTAATACTGCAGGGTGAGTATGTGTATAGTCACCATTACTGTCTAATGACTTTTATTTGTCTGATATTATGCAAAACATCATTCTTTTTACATTTGGAAGCTTCTTCCTATGAAGAAGCTGAGGCTTAAAAAGGTGACAGCTGCCTGGATAATGGCATCAAGATTAAAACCCAACTCTGCTTCCCAGGTGGCTCAGTGATGTAAAATCCGCCTGCTGATGCAGGAGATGAGAGTTCAATACCGGGTTGGGAAAATTCCCTAGAGGAGGAAGTGACAACCCACTCCAGTATTCTTGCTGGGAAAATCCCATGGACAGAGGAGCCTGGCGAGCTACAGTCCATGGGGTCACTAAAGAATTGGACATGACTTAGTGACTAAACAACAACAACAAAATGTAGAGGTACCTTTGCTAAATCTAACCCTGCTAACGATTAGAGATCTTATTTTCAGTAAAACAACATCTGTTGTATACCAGTTATGGCTATTATTTTTATTTTATTGAGCAAACATTTAATTTGCAAATTTTTAAAGATTTCTCATTTGTGTAAGCAATCCATTTACAAAGTTTTACTAAGTTTATGTTCTTACGTATTTAAGTGTGTACTGTCTCCACTCTAGATTATGCTGCTCTCCCTACCCTTATGTTTACTTGCCTTACAATTAATATTATCTCTGAAACTAGGCCCCAAACAAGACAATTGTGGTTTTGCTAAGATTTGCTTAAGTATAAACTACTAGGAGTCTTAAGTATACTATTTTATGACCGTTAACAAATATTATACATAACTGAATGGTTATTTATTCTTTTGTTACGTATGTTCTAAGCAATCGTGCAGTTCTTAAAAGACAAGTTATTAATCAAATTAAACTTTAAAATTTTATGTTTTTATAGTAAATTTTGCTTTCCTAGAACACTGAAATTCTAAGAATTAAAATCTGTTCTAATCATGAATAAACAAATCTTAAAATGTTGGAAAAACCTCAAAAAACAAAGCAAAATTGGGACATTGTAGTTGATTTTAATATTGCCGTAACAAATAGAAATAAGATGTTTTAAAAACATTTATTAAAAGTAGAAAAAACATCTCATTTATTCAGACAACTATTCTCTCTAGTAGGCAATTGAGTATAAATTATATATTGTGGGTTCTTTTAATAAACAGTTTGGTCAAGCAGAAAACCTGAAAGCATATTGCAGGTACAGAAAGGACTGTGAAGCTTATTGACACCTAGAGCCTAAGATAAAGCACTCCTCTCTCAAACACAATTTAAAAAAATTCATAGATGTGAGAATAGCTATTGCCAGATAAAAAATGTATGTACTCTGTTCCAAATTTACACATATATTACTGGTTACATATATTGTATTGAATTGGACATAAAGACCAATGAATTTAGGAATATAGTCTTTCAAAAACCTAGACTGTTTGCAGCAGTAAGAACCTAAGATAAAGGATAACTTTAAGAATGTCATTGGGTCTGTGAGGTCAGAAAAGATGGTTTTTATCATTGCTACACATCTATGCTGGGAGGGATTGGGGGCAGGAGGGGAAGAGGGTGAGATGGCTGGATGGTATCACTGACGCAATGGATGTGAACTTTGGGAGTTGGTGATGGACAGGGAGCCTGGCGTGCTGTAATTTATGGGGTCACAAAGAGTCAGACATGACTGAGCCACTGAACTGAACTGACTGACTGACACATCTATCACTTGAACAGCACATAGTAGACCCTAGATAAATATTTATTGGATAAATTAACTAAATACAACTACAAAAGTATACTTTTTATATAGTTGTATAGTATAGCTGTTTCTCAGATAACAATATATGACACATCAGTCATTTTTAGTATAAAAATAAGCTGTAATTTAATATTATTTCTCAAAATGGGTACTGGGTGAGAAATTTTTTTCCTTATCACAGGTGAATCATAAAACTATCAAGTTAGGTCCCCAAATGCATAATGATTAACTGTATTTTCTTTTAAGGGGGTAATATTTGTGTTACAGATTTCTTGGTTCCAAGAATTTTATACATATCTCCTAATCTTTGGGTTTGTAAATTTATTTTTCCTGTGACAAAATAAATATTTATCATTATTCTTGCTCACCAAATGTTGCAATGCAATTTTCCAAATAGATGTGAGTGTATGCTCTAAATTAAACAACATTCAAAATGCTATGCAATAAAATGTTAAAATTTTCATGCTAAATATTCACCATTGTAATATAACAGATTTCTTTCTTGATTGCAACTATGAAAAAAATTAAATATAGAAACTAGGCTACACTAAGATTGAGTTTTTCTAAAGGGTGGTTTCATTGGCAATGGAAAAACTGGGAGTTTTGTCATCTATTATAAAATGTTTATAAAAATTGCTCAATTTGCAGTTTCAATGGCTTCATTGAAAGTTCATGATGTACAACAATATTAATGCTGTGCTTTGTGAATAAGAAATGTATCTACAGAAGGATCAACAGAAAAGCCTTGATTAAACAAAGTATGGTAAATGGTTAAAGGTCATTCTATTTTCTTTGAGTTTGCAGTTATTTGGAAGCATAAAACTTGTCTTGCCTTAGTTTGACAAAGAATATACTTTTTTTTTTTTTGAAGTGAGAACAAATTTTATTTTATTGACATGGTTAAAAGCATGTTGTCAAAGAGAATGGAATATACTAACATGTTAAACAACTTTTGAAAAGGGAATTAATAGATCATAAAACTCTGAGCTTTACAGATAGTTGAAGAGAGAATAAAAGCAAAAAGCAAGGGAGAAAGGGAAAGGTACACCCAACTAAACACAGAGTTCCAGAGAATAGCAAGGAGAGTCAAGGAGGCCTTCTTTAATGAACAAGGCAAAGAGATAGAGGAAAACAACTGAAGGGGAAAGACTATAGATCTCTTCAAGAAAATTGGAATTATCTAAGGAACATTCTATCCAATAATGGGCACAATAAAGGACAGAAACAGTGAAGACCTATTAGAAGCAGAAGAGGTCAAGGAGAGATGGAAACAATACACAAAAGAACTATACAAAAATGATCCTAATGACCCAGATAACCAAGATGTTGCGGTCACTCACCCAGAGGCAGACATTCTGGAGCGTGAAGTCAAGTGGGACTCAGGAAGAACTGCTGTCAATAAAGCTAGTAGAGGTGATGGAATTCCAGCAGAGTTATTTAAAATCCTGAAAGATGATGCTATCAAAGTGTTCCACTCAATATGTCAGCAAATTTGGAAAACCAGCAGTGGCCACAGAACTGGAAAAGGTCAATCCTCATCCTAATTCCCAAGAAGGGAAGTAAGAAAGAATGTTCAAGTCACCAGACTTGAACTCATCTCCCAAACCAGTAAGGTTATGCTCAAAATCCTGCATACTAGGTTCAGCATTATGTGAACTGAGAACTTCCAAATGTCCAAGCTGAGCTTAGAAAGGCAGAGGAACCAGAAGTCAAATTGCCAACATTCACTGGATCATAGAGAAGGCAAGGACATTCCAGAAAAAAGCATCTACATTTGTTTCATTGACTATGCTAAAGCCTTTGTCTGTGTGGATCATAAAAATCTGTGGAAAACTCTTAAATAGTTGGGAATACCAAACCATCTTACCTGTTTCCTGAGAAATCTATATGCTGGTCAAGAAGCAACAGTTATAACCTTGTATGGAACAACTGACTGGTTCAGGATTGAGAAAGGAGTATAGCAAGGCTGTTTATTGTCATCTTGTTTATTTAACGTATACACAGAAAGCATCATGAGAAATGCTGGGTTGGATGAGTTACAAGCTGGAATCAAGATTGCCAGGAGAAATATCAACAACCTCAGATATATGGATAATACCACTCTAATGGCAGAAAGGAAGAGGAACTGAAGAGTCTCTTGATGAGGGTGAAGGAGGAGAGTAATAGAGTTGGCTTAAAGCTCAATATTAAAGAAACTAAGATCATGGCATCTAGCCCCATCACTTCATGGCAAATAGGAGGGGAAAAGGTGGAAGCAGTGACAGATCTCCTCTTCTTGGGCTCTAAAATCACTGCGAATGGTGACTGCAGCTGTGAAATTAGAAAACGCTTGCTTCTTGGCATGAAAGTTTTGACAAAACTAGACAGTGTGTTAAAAAGCAAAGACACCACTTTGCTGACAAAGGTCTGCATAGTCAAGGCTATGGTCTTTCCAGTAGTCATGTACGGTTATGAGAGCTGAATCATAAAGAAGGCAAAGCACTGAAGAATTGATGCCTCAAACTGTGGTGCTGGAGAAGACTCTTGAGAGTCCCTTGGACAGCAAGGAGGTCAAACCAGTCAATCTTAGAGGAAATCAACCTTGAATATTCATTGGAGGGACTGATGCTGAGGCTCCAATACTTTGGCCACCTGATGTAAACAGCCGATTCATTGGAAAAGACCCTGATGCCGGGCAGAATTGAAGGCAGGAGGAGAAGGGGACAACAGAGGATGAGATGGTTAGATGGCTTCCCTGATGCAATGGACATGAACTTGGGCAAACTCTAGGAGATGGTGATGGACAGGGATGCCTGGTGTGCTGCAGTCCATGAGGTCATGAAGAGTTGGACACGACTTGATGATTGAACAACGACAAAAACAGAGCTCTAAGGGCTTCCCTAGTGGCTCAGTGGGTAAAGAATCCACCTTCAATGCAGGAGACGCAGGAGATGCGGGTTTGAACTCTGGGTTGGGAAGATCCCCTGGAGGAGGAATTGGCACCCCAATCTAGTAAGTAAATTGTATATATTTAATCTTTCTCCTCACTGAATTTTGAATTTAATTCATATTTGTTATATTTTAAGGAATGAAATTTCTAACTTGTATTTTCTATGCTTTTATGGAGTTTATCCTTAGGTAAACTAGATGGGTGAAGATGGTTATTTACTAAAAAGACATAAAGTCAAAGAGGTTACTTAGCTATTATAAATATTATTAATGCATTAATAACATTAATGCGAATAACAACATTAACTTACAAAGGTCGTTTTTGTCACAATCAATAGTCTGTTTTAAGTTTTTAAACATTTTTAGGAAATACTTTTAAAGGAAAGACTATACAGTGTAATGTAAAAATGTTTATGGTGAAAAGAAGAATTTTGTATGAAAAATTGTGTGATGATTTTTCATAATACACATAGAATATTAAAAATTATCAATAATAACAGGTTAGACAATTCTTAATCACACTTTAGCAATAGGAAAACAGTTAATAATGATTAGTAGTTTATTCTCTTAACAACCATTCTCTGATTAACTGAAAAAATACTCCCAGGCTTTAAAATCTAAATACAATCACTAGAGGAAAGGGATAGATTTCCTATAAAATTTATTAACATAAGCAGACTGTGAGAATTCTATTAGTCTAGACAGGAGAACTGCACTGTGTCTTTTGTTTCTCTTATTAATTCTGACAGATTTAAAGTATTTGCAATTCTACACTGCCAGATTTACATAAAGTCCCATTCTCTTATATAGTTTAATTTTTGAATATTTACCATAGGCATAAAAATGCTTTAAAATGGGTTTTTTAAATGTTTCTCAAATATAAATGCAGAAAAAAAAAACTAGTAATGGAAGATTATCTGAAACTTTTTTCTTTTGTTTTTGTTTTAATGAAGAGAATATCCCTTTATTTGCAAAATAAAATCAAAGCTTCTATTGATGTCATCCTACTTAGTATCCTACATAGTATACAGTCATAAAATCACAAACAGTGAGAGTATATTTGGACAAAATAATCAAACCATGTCACTTCATGGAGATGATTACTTGTGGTCAGTAGGTATTTATAATTGGCATATCTTTTTCATTACTATGAGTCTAATCTCTTATCTTACAAAGTATACTATTTTTTACTGTATTTTGCCCAATTTTTTCTCTTTATGGAGAGAGTACACTTCTGTAGCAGTTCAGTTATTTTAAGATGAAATACTTAAAAAAAATGACACATTAAAATTTTTGATACTGTTACTACACTGAAAAACTTGGTACTTTGGTTTTGACAGTGAAAAATAAAACACAGCCTTCCAAACGGAACTATTTTTTTAAAGCAAATGTACTTTCCATTTTTTTTAATTGATCTTTTACATTTAAAAGTATCCTTTCCTATTAGTTAGCTTTTACTTCAGTAAACATCAGAGAATCATTACACAATGTATTGATAATTGTAATATTTGATGGTTCATCCCCACTAGTGTTCTCTGCTCTTAATTTTGCATATAAAATACCCTTCTCTTCATTTTTATGTATGTAACAACAAAATATGCTACCAGAATAAGTATATCGACTTTAAAAACAGTGAATAAACATATTAAGTGCTTACTATATGCTAGACACTATGGCAGAAACTAAATGTTCCATTGACGTTTAGAAGAAAACCACTCTGAATTCATGGAAATAGGCTTTTAAAATAAAGCATAATGCACTGCAAAAATTTTTACATTGACAGTGATTTCAAAATTTTCAGATGTATTCTACATTTTAAATTAGATAAACGTTATATTCATTCTTGATTATTGATGAGCTAATGCTGTTTCATATGTTTAAAAATTGTTACCATTTTGAAGTTAAAAAAAAAAACCTCTAAATGGGACTTTAATTTTAACATTGTGAAATAGTTATTTAAGTATATATAAACAAATATAAGCAATATAAACCATAAACTAACTAAAATGGAATAGAAGAGCCATAAGTCAAAACATGTCTTTTGCATAGAGTAGCAGAAATTTCTTTAAGGGTAAAAAGTAATGTGCAAAGGTGAAATGGAGCTGAAGGATCATTTTGGCATTGCCACAGCTCCATAAGAAAAGTTTAGCCAGGCCTCAGGTGGGCGCTAGAAAACCACTAAAGGTGGGACCAAGCATTCATAGAAATTACATTGTCTCGTTGTAGTTGTGCCATTGCTTTCTTATAGAGTTGCCCATTGTTTTTTTTTTCATAAATTTCTACCCTTTTAAGAAAGACAATTTCATTGACTCAACCCAGCCATGATTTGTTTTTGAGTCAAGTATTCCCACCCTGTTCCTCTAATTTGGGGATTACGGGAGGGACAGGAGAGCTTGGGGATCATGTCTTGTTTTGCTTTGCCCTTCGAAAAGGGCATGGGTGTTAAGTAAGAGTGAGAAGTTAACAGGGTAGGAAGATTTGTTCATAAGTTCATAACATTAAAAATTACCCTATAATACTGAGCAGAATTCTCTGTGCTGTACAGTAGTAACCTTGTTGGTTACTCATTTTAAATATACCAGTGTGTGCATGTCAATCCCAAACCTATTCCTTCCCCTCCACCCTTCCCCCTTGGTAACCATAAGTTCATTCTCTTAGTTTATGTGTCTATTGGGAAAAGAATTTGAAAAAGAATAGATGCATGTGTATATGTATAATTGGAAAAGAAAATGTCTTACAATCCTAGGGGGAAGAAATCATTGAATTGTACACTTAAAAATGGGGGAATTTTATGATATATAAATTGCATCTCAATAAAGCTGTTACTTTAAAAAGAAAAAAAAATTACCTAATAGTACAAACTATATGACAGTTATCAGTATACATTAACGTTTTTCTTCTTTTTGCTCCCCGTGTTAAACAGAATAGTAATCCATTATTTAAAACATTAAAATTAAGTAACATTTTCACTAAATGAATCCACTTTTTGGTATCTGTATCTGTTAGCTATTGTCACAGTAACGTTGCATAACAAAGAGCCACACAACCACAAAGGTCTACTGCGTGCATGCGTGCTCAGTCACATCCAACTCTGTGCATCCCTTGGACTGTAGCCCACCAGGCTCCTCTGTCCGTGGGATTCTCCAAGAAAGAATACTGGAGTGGGTTGCCATGTCCCTCTCCAGGGGATCTTCCCAACCCAGGGATTGAACCCTCATCTCTTATGTCTCCTGCATTGGCAGGCAGGTTCTTTACCATCAGCACCACCTGGGAAGGACAGAGGACTAGCGCAATACACATGGATTCTCATGCATCTCTGGGTGGGGGCTTCCTTGGTGGCTCAGAGGTCAAGAACTCGCTTGCCAATGCAGGAGACATGGGTTTGATCCTTGAGTCAGGAAGATCCCCTAAAGAAGGAAATGGCAACCCATTCCAGTATTCTTGCCTGTAAAATCCAATGGACAGAGGAGCCTAGAGGGCTACAGTCTATGGGTTAACAAACAGTCGGGCACAACTGAGCAGCTGAGCACACACACGTCTCTGAGTAAGCAGTTAGGTTGATCTAGGCTTGAGCTCAACTGGAAAGCCTGCTTCAGTCTGTACATCTCTCAATGTCAATGCCTCCTCTACTCAACGTCTGTTATCCCCTTTCTGGTACTAGTAAACTTGCATGGGTATGGTATTCTAGTAACTATGGCAGAGGTACAAGAAGACAAATACCTTTCAAGTCTTTACCTGGGTCGTATTTGTAAATATCCCACTAACTGAAATAATTATGGATGAACCCAAAGTCAAGAGGTAGAGAGAGAAACGCCCCCTAAAGTTGGGAGGGACTGTGGAGTCACTTACAGGAAGGGGTGAAGAACTGGGATCAATAATTCGAACTACTGCAGCTAGTATCTTTAATATAAATCAAACTATGTTTCTATTTTGCAGCAGTCTTAATAGAAGAAGCCCTTTCTATTAAAAAAAATTTACAGGATCTATTACGTCAAAAAAAAGTGAGGAAAAATTTGGTGGAATATTTTTATTTGTTTTTCTTATACTAGCTTTTCCTTCTGAGGTATGTTTACCACGTTCAGATGAACAACTGTTGAAAAGTATACTCTGGGATGCTTTTCAGGGTGTTTGTTTTGAAGAATGGTATAAAAATTTCCATAAGTTTCATATGCAACCACAGATATTTTAACTTGATCCTTTATCCTGCATTTACTTTTAGGCGTCCTTAAGAATCTGTTAAAATGCAGAAATTATGCAGTATTGATTTCAGGAAAAGTTGAAGTGGTTACACATGATTGCCTTTGCCTTAAAAGAAATCCTTATTTGGTTCTAATTTGAACAATATTGAAAGCACAACAAAACTAGCTTTTTATTATGTCACCACACATTTGGTGAGTTATGGAAAGCATTTTATTTCAGGAATGGAGTTAACTATGCCTTGTCCGCACTTCAAGCCATTCTTGTCATTTCTGGCTACTGTCCAAGCCCGCTTGTGACTCATACATATTTCTTTTCTGGTAAGAAATGCACTGAAATCCCAGGAACATATGCTGCTGACTGCTAGATGAGTTTTGGTGGTGAGAGATTAATGTAATTGCTTTTGTTTGACAAGTATAATTGGTCACAGTTACATACATGTAGCTTATATGTAAAATATGTTCTGTTTTAAAACTCATTAAAGTAATTTTTACTTTGCTTTTAAAAGATAATGTTTTAAAAATCTAAAATGTATATGCTTCCTTCTTTCCTCTTATTCCAGAATACTTGGAATAGAAAAAAGTACAAACTTATATGAAATAAATGTAGATATCTAAATATACACAAAACTTAATTTAAATTTCAGGTATTAAGTTTGAAATGACAAAGTATTTGTTAGCCTAAAATTTAAAAAAGGGGTATTCTAATTAATTCCCAAATTAAATATTGCTTCCTCAAATATTATCAATGCTTCTTTTACTAAGCTGTTTTCTATTTAAAAATATAGTAAAAATAATGTTTGCGTGCCAAGTTGCTTCAGTCATGTCCAACTTTTTGCCACACTATGGACTGTAGCCCTCTAGGCTCCTCTATCCCCGGGATTCTCCAAGCAAGAATATTGGAATGGGTTGGATGCCCTCCTCCAGGGGATCTTCCTGACCCAGGGATCGAACTTGTGTCTCAGGTCTCCTGCATTGACAGGTGGGTTCGTTACCACTAGTTCCACCTGGGAAGCCCAAATAACATTTAGTATATGACATTTTACTGCTCAGCTTCTGTGAAATACATGTTTTCTATTCTTTCTTGTCATTCTGAGGAAAAACCTATACCTAAATACAAAGATTCACTTTCTGATGATCCCCAAAACTTCAGTAAAGTTGGGTCCTGCAACAGACCTGTATTCTCAAGAATTTCTGGCTCATGTTGATGTGTAGTAGTGGCTCTAGTGATTTTTTTCTACTCGGTTACATCTAGCCCCTGCTGGTCTTTCATAATATAAAATCATAGGTCATTTTTCCAAAGCTTTATTTTCTCCATTTTCTTTAAGATTTCAGTTTCAAAAGTACAGAAATACCACCAAGATGAGACAGTACACTATTATTATAGCTACCACAGACTCTTGTGAAAAAGTTTGGTTATACATCATAAATAAATAAATACCTCAAAGCATTGTTTGCAGAGTATGACCGGACCTTGAATACCTATGCAGTCCAAACATTACATTCCTGACATTTAGGACTTTTAGATGTAAACTGTTCTTTGCTAGGGCTCTCTCATAACTAAAATATGAGTCACTTGCAAACCATAATAGATTTTGGCTCTGCAACATGATGAAGTGTTCTGGATGTAGTGACACATTTTGCCGAGACTCATGGCAGCAGAATTCCCAGTGGTCACCCAAAATAGGGAAAGAAACGAAGAACAAAATTAAAGGAAATATGCAGACCCTGGCATCATCCTTTCATGGCAATACAGCTCTATTCTTGTTGTTAAGAGGTGGAAGTGCTTGGAGATTAAACTCATAAATGATAGTGCAAGTAGGTGTTGAATTTTCTTGTTCTTAAAGACTGAACTTAACCTCATACTTGAAATCTTAAAAAGAAGTGAGATATAGGCCCTTCCAAATGAAATTATGGGATTAGTTCTCCTACCAAAAAGCTAATGTAGAGTGCCAAGCTTTCTGCTGAGATGTAATTAGTCAGACGTTTTGCTATATTAGTTGCTCATGCGTCTCCAACTCTATATGCAATCCCATAGGCTGTAGCCTGCCAGGCTCCTCTGTCCATGGAACTTTAGGCAAGATTACTGAAGTGGGTTGCCGTTCTCTTCTCCAGGGGATCTTCCTGACTCAGAGATTGAAACCTGGTCTCCTGCGTTGCAGGCAGATACTTTACCATAGGAGTCACCAAGGAAGCCCTTCTATCTCATCTCAGTGAATATACAGGACTTAACATAAATTTACTTAATAAAGCCTTGTCATTGGAAGCCAATATAACATGCAAAATATGTCAGTCCCACTAACTTGAGTGAATCACATAGTATTTGGCTTTATTTGAAGTGAGCGAATGGGAAGTTATTGCCAAACATTTAAAATTTAAGTTTGATTATTTGCTTGAGCCATGGCTTTCATATTTCTAGCCTGATGTCTTTTTTAACGAATGTTGCTTTTGATTCCCAAGTTTAAAGTCAAGTCATAGAAGGTTTCTTTGCACACACAACCCAGACATCCCCCAGAACAGAGCCTTTCACTGCAATGCAGGCAGACTCATGTTCACACACAGACTCCTCTCAGACAGGAAAGGTGGAGTTTTCCTTTTCAGAGCCAAAGGAAGTGACAGCTCCGGGGTAATGGTTGTACTGATCTTGGTGTGGATTTCAAATTGGTTAATTTACTTTCAATTTCAACTCTTCACTTGAGCCTCCATACAGAAAAATTAAATGCTAGATTTCAGCATTTTGTTTCACTCTGATGAAATAAAAATTGTTTTGAGTGTAACATTAGACTTTGTCCTCAATTGCAGTAGCACCAACACAGTATAAACTAAGGCATCATTTAGCAAAGTGTTATTGGAGTGACATTGTAATAACCTATTAAGGGTAATGTACATTTGAATGACCGCAATTATTTTTGTAGGTTTATTCATGACTTTGTGGTGTTTAGTGCAGTTGTTTCTGAAACAGTGATGGGCATTTCATAGGATCCTATATTCCAGTCTTCCAGATGGGAGACTTCCTGAATTGTTATTGTATATGTTTTTACAACAGATGGTTTTTCTGAAGTTGTTTTAAATCATCTGAGTATAAAGTTATTGAATTATCATCAAATATGATTTTATGTCATAAATTATAGATGATAACATTATGGGGACACAAGAACTAAGAAATCAATGAGATTGGATTGATCCTAAATATTATTGTAATGTAGGTCAATGTTGATGAATACATTTTTTATATACCAGTGTTTGTGTGTGTGTGTTAGTTGCTTAGTCCTGTCCGACTCTGTGACCCCATGGACCATACCCCACCAGGCCCCCCTGTCCATGGAATTCTCCAGGCAAGAATACTGGAATGGATAGCCATTCCTTTCTCCAGAGGACCTTCCCAACCCAGGGAAAGAACCCAGGTCCTGCTTTACTGTCTGAGACACAAGGGAAGCCCACACCAGTAACATACTTAATTTTTTAAAATTTGCTTAACTTGTGACTCTAATAAAATGTCAAATAACAGGTTTGCTTTGAAAACAAATATTTCTGAAGAAAAAGTTACATGCAAGAGATGAATAAGTTGTGAGAATGCAAAAGTAAAGAAGACAATTTTTGACCTCAAAATTCTGAAATTCACAAATTTGAACAGTATAAATGATCTGTTAGCCCGAGAAGTTTTGCAAATGACCAATTTCTGTAATTTGTAAATGTATTAAAGAAATCAAAGCAAAAATACTTCTGGTGAAATAAATAATTATTGGCAGACTTGTTAATTAAAAGATTGTTTAAATGCAATTTGGTGGCATTATCATAGTGTCTTTGGAGGTAATACATGTGAAGTCTAAGCATTATTTTTGGTGCAATGCGTTGTCACAATTCATATGGTAATAGTAATATTTGAGAAATTTGGAGTGTCAGTTTCATGAAAATAAAAAGGCAGTAGTGTAAATAATTATATTGGGCACTAACAAAAAGCAACTGATCAAGTGCTATTTGCTGTGATACGTCTTCTTTTACTATTTTATAGTATATGTATTTTATGTCTGTCTCAAAAACCATTTAAACATTTTTGAAAATGATTCTTATTGCATCTTTTGAGAAAAATAACTTCTTTTTTAATTTACTATTTTATTGGAGCATGATTGCTTTACAATTTTGTGTTGGTTTCTGCTGTATAACAAAATGAATCAGCTGTATATATCACCTCACACTGGTCAGAATGCCCATCATCAAAAAATCTACACACAGTATATGCGGGAGAGAAAGTGGAGAAAAGGGAACCTTCTTGCACTGCTGATAGGAATGCAATTTGATAAAACCTCTATGGAGAATAGTATGCAGGTTCCTTAAAAAATAAAAATAGAATTAGCATATGATAGTTGTATTGCTGGATAGCCCAGCAATCCCACTACTGGGCATTTACCCTGAGAAAACCATATTTCAAAAAGACACAAGTATCCCAGTGTTCATCACAGCACTAATTACAATGGCCAGGACATGGAAGAAATAGCTTCTTTGTAGACATGTTCAAAGCAATAACTTTTACTTCTATCTATGGAGAAAGTCTGAGTGCAGGATAAGAAGGGGGTGTCAGAGGATGAGATGGTTTGGATGGCATCACCAACTCAATGCACATGAGTTTGAGCAAACTCCAGGAGAGAGTGAAGTGCTGCAGTCCATGGGGTCACAAAAAGTCAGACACAACTGAGTGACTGAACAACAACAACGAGATAATTTAGCTATAGTTTCTTTACTTGAAGTGTATCTGATGATTGTTTAATAGTCTTGCAGTGGCATCACTAAGGTAAACCTTCACAGATGATTTTCCATTAATACAAATATGCTGCTAAGTCACTTCAGTCGTGTCCGACTCTGTGCGACCCCATAGACGGCAGCCCACCAGGCTCCCCCGTCCCTGGGATTCTCCAGGCAAGAACACTGGAGTGGGTTGCCATTTCCTTCTCCAATGCATGAAAGGGAAAAGTGAAAGTGAAGTCGCTCAGTTGTGTCCGACTCTTAGCGATCCCATGGACTGCAGCCTACCAGGCTCCTCCATCCATGGGATTTTCCAGGCAAGAGTACTGGAGTGGGGTGCCATCGCCTTCTCCGAATATAAATATAAAGGAACTTAAAATTAGCAAGGATGTGGAAAAATGGTATTTGTAGGGTAGATAATCAACATTAATTTTTTTAAAATTAATTTTCTGTACACATCAATTGCATATTTTTTTTGAACACTCATTGTCTTTGACAAAGATTAGAGGGAGTGGTCTAAGGCATATTATGCTGCTTCCTCCCCAGACCTGTCCACAGATCTCTGCAAAAATCAGTGGGCTAGAGTTTGACTGCTGCTCCTAGATAAATGACCTGACAGTTCAATGCCTTGCTTTTGACTGGGAGATGAACTTGATGATATCTGGGATTCTAAGAACTTTGATATTACTTCTTGCAAATGCATAGATTTCTATTTCTATTTTCTAAATCTATTCCAGTCTATTTTGTCTCATCACAGCAAGGATTTGAAACAACAGACCAGTGTTACAGCTCACACAGGCGGGATTTTATTAGGCAGACAGCAGAAAGTACACACCCAAGACATGAGAGCTAGTGGACCCCGTAGGAGTGGCCTCAACACTGCTTGAGTTCCCTTTTTATACTTTTTATTTCCCCCCCTGGAGCCTGGTTCTGTCCTATACAGAATTGGTTCTGTCCTATACAAAATAGGGCTTGTGTCCACCATCTATCAGGAAGGGGGCATGTTTGGGTGTGTTTTTTCCCACCCAAGGTTCCCATTCCAGTCTTTGGATTTTCTTCCTTTGTCTCTTTTCCTGGGCTTTTTCTAACTGACATTTTTGGACTCCTTTTTTCCTACTTAGACTACCTAACATAATCTTTTGTTGTATTATAAATTCTACAATCTTTGGGAACACATGTATACCTGTGGCGGATTCATTTTGATATTCGGCAAAACTAATACAATTTTGTAAAGTTTAAAAATAAATAAAATTTTAAAAAAGAAAAAAATGATTGCTTTTCATCCTTGTTCGTTAAGAACACTTTATGTAGGTTGCAGGAAGATTGTGAGTTAAAAATATGTTTGGGGGCATTTTTCATCCTAATACATTAAGAACCAATTCATTTAGCTTGCAGAAAGAGTATGAATTTAAGAATATGTTTTTAATTGTGGTTGAGATAGTGACCACAATGCAATTGTCAGTTTACTAACTGAGGAATGAGCTCATAATGGACCTTAATATTTTAGTCGATTCCTTAGCCTTGAATATAAAGTATTACTTTCATAATATCAACTTATATTAGTGAAATACAATGTTTTATATTTAGACATATGTAATGATTTGATAATTCCTATTGCTAATTAGCAACTTGCTCATTTATGATGTAGTTGAATTCTGATTTTTTTTACTTAAAAATTAAAAGTAAATTCCCAAACTATAACATCATTCCTGATGCAGTGCAGAATAAAATGATAAATTGCATATAATAGGGAAACATTTTTAAGGAGTAAAGCATTGTACCCATTTCATAGCAACAATTTACACAGTAAACTTTTTATTTTTTAAAGATCTATTTGCCTATTCAACTAAAAGTTTGGTGACATTATTTAAAGCCATATTTTTAAATAAACTTTTACCTTTACAAAACTACCACAAGACAGACAGTTTTTAATTAATTGATTGTTAGCTCCTTTAATTTTGGTCATGTATTTTTCTTTAAACATCATTATTTACGAAGACAATGGCACCCCACTCCAGTACTCTTGCCTGGAAAATCCCATGGACCGAGGAGCCTGGTAGGCTGCAGTCCATAGGGTCGTGAAGAGTTGGACACAACTGAGCAACTTCACTTTCAGTTTTCACTTTCATGCATTGGAGAAGGAAATGGCAACCCACTCCACTGTTCTTGCCTGGAGAATCCCAGGGATGGGGGAGCCTGGTGGGCTGCCATCTATGGGGTCACACAGAGTCGGACACGACTGAAGCGACTTGGCCCTGACTAGGGATGAGGTGTCTTAGCCAAGAAAGTTATTATTCTGAAGGGATCTGAATGGTAATGCAGTGATGGTCATAGACAATACCTGTCATTAGATGTAGCTGATATTTTGTTATAAACAAGTCAACCACGAAGCTACCAACTGCCCTTGTAATGGTAGGTGAAACCATATATGTCTGCTAACGGCCTACTATCTAAGCACAAAGGTCAACATCTGATAGGCAGGCATAAAATATGCAAGTACCTTATCTTCATAGTGTAATGTTTCTTTCATCTTTGAGGGTCAGTTTTCACAAACTTATAGAATTGATACCTTGACGATGTCCCCTGGACTTAAATTATGTAACCTATTGGCAGTCTTTATTTGTTTTGCTTTCATTTAAAATACAGCCACTTGTGAAGGGAAGCTTCTGAGTTCAAAATGTGATTATTTTTTGCAAAATAATATTTAATAGTACAATTATTTTGCTTATTTCATGTCCAAACAAATGTAAAAAAAAAAAAAGTAAAACAGTAGAGGGGCAATGCTATTACTAAAAGCTATGCAGTAGTTTGGGGTATGTATTTTAAAAGAATGAAATGCATTTATCAACATTCTTTAGTTTAGGAATTATATTTTAGACAATTTTTGAAATCAGATAATTTATAAATAAACCACTAATAGCCATCATCTGCATTATTTAAAGTTATCTGATTTGTACAGAAAAGACTCTTTGAAATTATAGTATCTTAATTAATACCTCTAGATAACAATATTATATTTAATAAACTATATTTTCTTTCTAGATATCTTCTCTAAATTGTTAATGTTTGATTCTTGTGTTTTATATGACAGTATTTCAAAAAACCATACCAAATCTTAGTCCAAAGTGAGGGTAATAATGAAATAAGACTCTTAGGTTGATGGGAGATCCAAGACAGTGAGCCAAGTGCGTGTTAGAATCTGGACTCATCAGGAAAAAGGGTAACTTCCAAGGGCAAGATACAGGACTGCTTGAAGAATTACCCATAGTGTAGGGGACTAACTGCTTGGAATCAAGATGTCAACTGTGTATTTTCCAAACAGATGTTTATATTTGTACATATTTCCATGGTCAGACTTCATTTATTCCCCACAAGAGATGGTGGCCTGTCTTATTTTCTTATATATTTACTATATAGTGACTAACATATACCTTTTATGTAATAGAGACTAAAATATTAAGTAAATAAATATGGGAATCAGTGACCACTTCATAGGCAAACAGTGTTCATGATCTTGGAACTCTTGGTAGAAACCGAAGAACTTACACACTGATTCAGAAGTGAAGGGATTGCCAGATGAAATCTACTACACCAGTGAGTTCAGATCTCCTCCTCTTGGTTATTCATACTCTAGGTTAGTGAGGGAATCTAGAGAGGTCATGCTGAAAGTTTTTGAGGAATACTTGAGGAATTGTGACGTGGAGCAGAGAGACTGGAAAATTAGAGAGAATATCTAGATTTTTCTTTGAAGAAGAATACAAAGTTACAGTTTTTTGATTGGCAAGCTGATACTGATTTTGGAAAAGCATAGCCTGACCTATTAAATGGATGACCTCTGGTGTCCTTAATCAAAATATAACCTTTATGTATATCAACATCCAATGATGAAATGTCCTAGATCTGTGCCTATAACTGGTAGATTATAGATGCATTCAGAAATGTTTAGTTTTGAGTCTATTAATATTTAACTAAATTTATTCTTGCTAATAAAGACAGAAACAATTTTTTGTACCTGAAATGATGAAGTTGGCCAAAATCTCATAGAACATACATGGTCACAGATTCCTAGAGCTAAATCTCGGGATCACCTAGCTGACAAAGATTTATAGACTGACCCAAGATTGTATGGCTAGTTAGTTCATATGTAAGTGATCCAAATTGCAGATAGGAATAATATGCAAATTTATAAAAATATATTTATAAAGCTGTGACATACTTTTCAAATATGATTCACTATGTTTATTGAAAACACATGCCTAAAGAGAGAGAGGGGTGTGCTTATATATAGAGAGAGATAGACAGGTTTCCGGAGAAGGCAATGGCAACCCACTCCAGTACTCTTGCCTGGCAAATCCCATGGACAGAGGAGCCTGGTAGGCTGCAGTCCATGGGGTCCCTAGGAGTCGGACACGACTGAGCAACTTCACTTTCACTTTTCACTTTCATGCATTGGAGAAGGGAATGGCAACCCACTCCAGTGTTCTTGCCTGGAGAATCCCAGGGACTGGGGAACCTGGTGGGCTGCATTCTCTGGGGTTGCACAGAGTCGGACACGACTGAAGCAACTTAGCAGCAGCAGCAGCAGCAGCAGTCAGGTTTTCATTGTAGTAAAGGAAACTTACTACTGACTTACTAGCTCTCTGGCATTGGATAATTACTTAACCTGTGTACATTGGTTAACTCATTTCTCTAATGGGAAGGTAATAGTACTTTCCTCATAGGGCTCTTTTAAGGATTTTTTTATGCATTTATGTGTGTGTGTGTATGTATATGAATGTGCACATACATATAACTTACAACAGGGTTTGGCATGTTTGTGTTAGTTATAACTATTAAAATATAGAAGGGTCTTGTTCAATTCATGCACTCATCATCCATAATGAAGAAACTACTATACATAACATGTTTCTACTATAGAATCTACCGTACCTAACAAACTGGATTTAGAAAAGGCAGAGGAACCAGTGGTCAAATTGCCAACATCCGTTGGATCATAGGTAAAGCAAGAGAGTTCCATAAATATAGCTATTTCTACTTCATTGACCATGATAAAGCCTTTGACTGTATGGATCACAACAAACTGTGGAAAATTCTTAAAGAGATAGGAGTACCCGGCTATCTTAATTGCCTTCTGAGAAACCTGTATACAGGTCAAGAAACAATGATTAGAACAGGACATGGAACAACGGACAGATTCCAAATTGGGAAAGGAGTACATCAAGAGTGTGTACTGTCACCCTGCTTATTTAACTTATATGCAGAGTACATCATGTAAAATGCCAGCTGGATGAAGCATAAGCTAGAATCAAGATTAGCAGGAGAAATATCAGTAACCTCAGATATGCAGATGACACCACTCTTATGGTAGAAAGTGAAGAGGAACTAAAGAGCCTCTTGTTGAGGTGTAACAGGAGAGTGAATAAGCTGGCTTAAACCTCAACATTAAAAAAACTAAGATCATGGCATCTAGTCCCATCACTTCATGGCAAATAGATGGGGAAACAATGGTAACAGTAACAGACTTTATTTTGGGGGACTCCAAAATCACTGAAGATGGTGACTGCAGCCATGAAATTAAAAAACACTTGCTCCTTGGAAGAAAAGCTATGACCAACCTGGACAGCATATTAAAAAGCAGAGACATAACTTTGCCAGCAAAGGTTCATATAGTTAAATGTATGGTTTTTCCAGTGGTCATGTATGGATGTGAGAGTTGGACCATAAAGAAAGCTGAGTGCTGAAGAATTGATGCTTTTGAACTGTGGTGTTAGAGAAGACTCTTGAGAGTCCCTTGAACTGCAAGGAGATCAAACCAGTCAATCCTAAAGGAAAGCAATCCTGAATATTCATTGGAAGGGCAATGGCTGAAACTGAAGCTCCAATAGTTTGACCACCTGATGTGAAGAGCTGACTCATTAGAAAAGACCCTGATGCTAGGAAAGATTGGACGCTACTGAGCGACTGAACAACAGATGCATATATGAGTGTGTGTGTATGTAAGTATATGTGAATGTGTGTGTGTGTAAAGAAGAAGGCTAAATTGAGGGTAAAGAGAATCCAGAATGGCACCAATTAAACATGACATCAAAGATATATCAGGACCTGTACCACGCACTAGAAGTACATTGTTGTTCAGCCTCCCAGTTGTGTCTGACTCTTTGTGACCCCATGGACTGCAGCACACCAGGCCCTCACTGTCCTTCATCATCTCCAGGAGCTTGCTGAAACACATGTCCATTAAGTCAGTGATGCCATGCAACCATCTCATCTTCTGTTGTCCCCTTCTCTTCCTGCCTTTAACCTTTCCGGGCATCAGGGTCTTTTCTGAGTCAGTTTTTTGCATCAGGTGGTCAAAGATTTGGAGTTTCAGCCTCAGCATTAGTCAGTCCCTCCAATGATATTCAGAATTTATTTCCTCTAGGGTTGACTGGTTTGATCTCCTTGCAGTCCAAGGGACTCTCAGGAGTCATATTCTATCACAAATACAGTCTCTCCCTGGCTCTAAGGAATGCCTTGTTCTGTTCTGATAATTTAAAAACCAAGATCTACTTTTCATTGAAAGTTTCCCCCTGTGATAAGCATTTTGCTAGCATCATCAGGGGTTAGTCTTCATAAAATGCTCTAAGATACATTATTATCCCAATTTTAAGATAAGGAAAGTGAGGCTCAAAGAAATTAAGTGCTCAAATTTCCCCAGTTAATAAGTGCAGAGACAGAATCTGAACTCTGGTTGTTCTAATTCAAAAACTCTTGTTATTTACAACTTTGCAAGGAAATTGGAAATGCTCCTTACAAGCTGCAGTTTTAATGATCTCGATCTCTTTTAAAGGCAGTGGTGTAGAGAATGGTGTTAGCCAAAAGCAAAATAGCAGATTTCTAACTACTAAGGTTGCCCTAATCATTTCCTAGACCAATTTGAGACATTAGTTATGATCAAAACTGTCCTGTTAAGTGGTGGAACTACAATAATGACTTAGTACTGAATTCTGTATATTGTTTTCTGGGTTTCTCTTTTTATCAATTGCTCATCCATTTATTTGTCTAGCTCTCTGTATTTCCCACTCATTCTTTGCCAGAGAATACTGACAATCCTATTTACTACCTCTCCTTCCACCCTTTCCTCTTCCTGGAAAAGAAAAAACTAGAATTATTTTGCTGTCTCCTAATATCCACTCTCATCACTCTTGATCTGATGGAGTATTTACAGTATAACTATAAAAGATGACATTTCATCCTAGAAGAAAAATGTCCTGATTACATCCGAGCTAAATGGGTGGATGGACTTTCCTCCATGACTTAATTTTGTGATCCAACTGGGGAAATTTTCAGTTTTATTAGCAGCTGTCTCCCTTTTTCTTATCAGATATTCAGCTTTTAGCACCTAACTCAAAAGAGAAAACACATGGTTTGAAGTTATTATTTAATATTCACAGATTGTTCTTTCTAAACAATTTTTCTTACATTTTTTTTTTTTTTTTTGAAAGTCACTCAGTCGTGTCCGACTTTGCAACCCCATGAATTCTCCAGGCAAGAATACTAGAGTGGGTAGCCTTTCCCTTCTCCAGGGAATCTTCCCAACCCAGGGACTGAACCCAGGTCTCTGACATTACAGGCAGATTCTTTACCAGCTGAGCCACAAGGGAAGCCCAAAAATACCAGAGTGGGTAGCCTATCCCATCTCCAGCAGATCTTCCTGACCCGGGAATCAAACCAGGGTCTCTTGCATTACAGGAGGATTCTTTACCAACTGAGCTAGCAGGGAAGCCCTTTCTTAGGTAGGGAAACAAATAACTCTGACTTCTGATGAGGATCTTTCAAGGAAAGTTAATATTTGCAACCTATCTTAATACCACATATGAACAGGATGATTGTTTAGCTTTAGTCACACTAAGAAGTGTTGATGGGAGTGAAGATAGAAAGAAAAGGTATGTATAGTTTTCTTCCCCAAAAAATTGAGAGTTGACTTTAAAGGGAAAAATGCTGAGTGTTTCTTAAAATGTGAACTTCTTTATTTCCCTGGACATTAGTTGCCAATATCTAAACCTTTCAGGAAGAAATTTTATACCATGTCATCCGTGTGTCAGGCAGTACTTAATGGATGAAAGACAGACAGTGCTAATCTGAACAATTCTTCACTGGTGCACAAATCTGGGGATTTAAATGACAGTTGATCTGTGGACCTATTCTATTCTAAACTCCTAGGTGATCATTTAAAATCAGTTACTATCAATACGTCAAATGATCTTTCTTGGCTATTCTTTTCCTATAAATAATTCACAACTTTCTCTAGGGTATTTTCTGGGATGTTATATATAAAGGTTCTGATTCTTTTGGGAAGGCTTAGTTGAGCGGATTCTTGATATACAATTTAACTGGTATTTTGCAGACATACGCAGCATTCATGTATTATTTCTTTTCTTTCTTGTAGGTAGAAATAACACTTCAAGATATCAATGACAATCCACCAGTGTTCCCAACAGACATGCTGGATCTCACAGTGGAGGAGAATATCGGAGATGGTTCTAAGATTATGCAGCTGACAGCCATGGATGCTGATGAGGTAGCTCAGACCTTGTCTCTGACTTTTTGAAACATAATTTTCCAGTGATCTATCAAATTTCTACTGTATGTTGACAACATTTATTAACTAATAATTAAGGCTAAGCATTGAGTGCTCTTTTCCAAAGGACATTAACTCTTGAAATGTGACATAGGAATGCTAAGATAGAGACTGTCTAGAGGTAACTTTCCTTTGATCAGCAATTTCAACTCAGTTAATTGCTGGTGCATCTTAGATTCATTAGCCAAATTATTTTAATTTCTCAAAGGATAAAAAATATTTACAGAAATGTCTTATTTTTAATGCCCTATCACTCCCATTTGCTATCTTATAGCATATATAGCTAAGAATTTATTTTTATTTGTATTTGAAAAAAGCAAATTATTGAAAATTAAAATATAAGACAACTTTGAAACTTTTCATTTAACTTGCATATATGCACGTGTGCATGCTAAGTCTCTTCAGTCATGTCTAACTCTGTGTGACCCTATGGACTGTAGCCTGCCAGTCTCTTCTGTCCATGGGGATTCTCTAGGCGAGAATACTGGAATAGGTTGCCATGCCCCACTCCAGGGGATTGTCTCTTATGTCTCCTGCATTGGCAGGTGGCTTCTTTACCACTAGCACCACCTGGAAAGCCCCACATATATACATATCAGTTCAGTTCAGTTCAGTTCAGTCGCTCAGTCGTGTCTGACTCTTTTCGACCCCATGATTGCAGCACGCCAGGCCTCCCTGTCCATCACCAACTCCCAGAGTTCACCCAGACTTACGTCCATCGAGTCAGTGATGCCATCCAGCCATCTCATCCTCTGTCGTCCCCTTCTCCTCCTGCCCCCAATCCCTCCCAGCATCAGAGTCTTTTCCAATGAGTTAATTCTTCGCATGAGGTGGCCGAAGTACTGGAGTTTCAGCTTTAGCATCATTCCTTCCAAAGAAATCCCACGGCTGATTTCCTTCAGAATGGACTGGTTGGATCTCCTTGCAGTCCAAGGGACTCTCAAGAGTCTTCTCCAACACCATAGTTCAAAAGCATCAATTCTTCGGCGCTCAGCCTTCTTCACAGTCCAACTCTCACATCCATACATGACCACAGGAAAAACCATAGCCTTGACTAGATGAACCTTTGTTGGCAAAGTAATGTCTCTGCTTTTGAATATGCTGTCTAGGTTGGTCATAACTTTCCTTCCAAGGAGTAAGCATCTTTTAATTTCATGGATATGCAAACATAAAGTGTATAACTTAGTAATAGCCTTATATATTTTAAGGAAATTATCTAGGAAGCCAATGAATTTGAATTCCATTAATACGTTTCCTAGCAGTAAACTGATTTTGGGGGGCACAATTTAGATTTCTGTCTTCCATGTTTATGTTTTAAGTTTAACTAAAGCAATCATCATGCTCCAAACAGCATGACAACTTATATAATTTGTAATTTATATTTTTCCCATTAAAAATATAACATCACTTGTTTTCTCTTCCTTGCTAGGTAAAGGTTTCAGTTAATTTCTAGAATTTTGGAAAGAGGAATAATGTTCCCATACACTAGTAGCCCATTTCCCTTTTTGCTAAGCCCCAAATAGATAATTTAATTTCCTTACCTCATTTAAACTCCAGAAGGATATGATAACTTGATTTTTGGCTTATTTAACTTAAAAAAGGTGAATAATTCAATAATAGACTAATTTTAACAGCCAGTACAGAATGTAACAACTTAGTCATTTGTCAGTGAGTTTAGTTCAATCACTCAGTTGTGTCCGACTCTTTGCCACCCCATGGACTGCAGCATGCCAGGCCTCCCTGTCTACCACCAACTCCCGGAGTTTACTCAAACTCATGTCCATTGAGTCAGTGATGCCATCCAACCATCTCATCCTCTGTTGTCCCCTTCTCCTTGCACCTTCAATCTTTCCCAGCATCAGGGTCTTTTCAAATGAGTCAGCTCTTCACATCACATGGCCAAAGTATTGGAGTTTCAGCTTCAACATCAGTCCTTCCAATGAACACCCAGGATTGCTCTCCTTTAGGATGGACTGGTTGGATCTCCTTGCGGTCCAAGGGACTCTCAAGAGTCTTCTCCAACACCACAGTTCAAAAGCATCAATTCATCAGTGCTCAGCTTTATTTATAGTCCAACTCTCATATCTATACATGATCACTGGAAAAACCATAGCCTTGACTAGACGGACCTTTTTTGGCAAAGTAGTCTCTGGTTTTCAATATGCTATCTAGGTTGGTCATAACTTTCCTTCCAAGGAGTAAGTGTCTTTTAATTTCATAGAGGCAATCACCATCTGACGTGATTTTGGAGCCCGAAAAAATAAAGTCTGACACTCTTTCCACTGTTTCCTCATCTATTTGCCATGAAGTGATGGGACCTGATGCCTTGTTCTTCGTTTTCTGAATGTTGAGCTTTAAGCCAACTTTTTCACTCTCCTCTTTCACTTTCATCAAGAGGCTTTTTAGTTCCTCTTCACTCTCTGCCATAAGGGTGGTGTCATCTGCATATCTTAGATTATGGATATTTCTCCCAGCAATATTGATTCCAGCTTGTGCTTCCTCCAGCCCAGCATTTCTCATGATGTACTCTGCATATAAGTTAAATAAGCAGGGTGACAATATACAGCCTTGACGTACTCCTTTTCGTATTTGGAACAGGTCTGTTCCATGTCGTTCTAACTGTTGCTTCCTGACCTGCATATAGGTTTCTCAAGAGGCAGGTCAGGTGGTCTGGTATTCCCATCTCTTTCAGAATTCTCCACAGTTTATTGTGATCCACACAATCAAAGGCTTTGGCATAGTCAATAAAGCAGAAATAGATGTTTTTCTGGGAACTCTCTTGCTTTTTCGATGATCCAGTGGGTGTTGGCAGTTTGATCTCTGGTTCCTCTGCCTTTTCTAAAACCAGCTTGAACATCTGGAAGTTCACGATTCACATACTGCTGAAGCTTGGCTTGGAGAATTTTGAGCACTACTCTTAAGAATTATTTGATGCTCAGCTTTATTATTATATTATATTTAATAATTACATATATATGTTTTATAATATATAATCATATATTATAATATCATATGTATCATAAATGCATTATGTATTATATAATTATATTATATTTCATAATTATGTATTATATAATATATTATAAATTATATCTATATTATAATATATAATTATAAGTTAGATATAATATTATAATATTATATATGCATTATATATTATATATCATATATTATACATAATATTTTATATTATACAAATGTATAATGTAATATATATACATATTATATTAATAATATAATACACAACATTATATAATTATAATATTTATATACTAATTATGATATTATAGAAATATAATATTATATTTATATAACACTATAATTTATATAATATACATTATATATTACAAATTATATATAAATATAATATACAATATATTATGATTATAAATATATAAATATATATAATAATTATATATCTAATTACATTATATAATTTATTATTCAGTGATTATTTGAAAGAAATGCCAACATTCAAACCTTATAATAATATTATGCAAATTCTGTTATAATTTTACTTTCCTCCCTACTTTTTTCTTTTTAAAATGTGATAGAAGGGTTAAATCAAATGCAATGCTGCCCGTATGTTTATTTTTCTCTCCGTGACTTTTCTGTGCATGTGTGTGTGTGTGCGTGTGCACCTGCATACACTTGCATTGTCTTCAAGTTGATGTTTTGAGATGTGTTTATATTTAGTATGAGATTTGAAGAAGGCTGGGAAGGTCATTACGTCTCTAGGTATTTACATTAACACAATTTTAGTGTACTTTGTTTTATTTCTATTGAGTTTCCCTTTTCAAGTTAAAAAAACTGTATCTATGCCAGTGTTATCACTTAGACATTCTAGGTTTTTTTTTTTAAGTACTAAATGCAAGGTAATGATATCTAGGATATGCAAGAAGTGCATTTGAGGTGAGACAGTGGGAAGTTAAAGAGGCACAAAGGAGCAAAACTATAAAACAGGAACAGTCTAGGGAAAAGGAAGGAACACTGTTTGCAATTCAAGGAAAGCATGGTAGAAATCACCACCAAGTATTTTGTAATAGGACCAGTATGTAGGGGCAGGGAGAGTGGAGGTGGAAGGGGAAAAAGACAGTAGAGGCTGGAAGGAAGGAACTAGTTTCACCTGGAACTTTAAAGAAAAGAAGGACATTTTTGTAGAAGTGCTTTGGCACTATTATTTTTAAAAAGATTAAGCTCATGAGATCCTTTTCCTTCTTGGAATATTTTTTTTTTTAACTTTTTAGTGATGTTTTAATGACTACAGACTATGTCCACTCCTGACATGAGGAACCAACATTTCTTTGGCTGTATGCCAAATGGAATGGCTACCTAGGCTTCCTAGGACATTCAGAATTATTGGCTGTTTCCTTTTTTGAGTGGTTTATAATAAATTATTATTAATGTTTTTAGATAAACCTTTTATCTTCTATTCTGTTCTCAGCTCCTTACCTCTAGGTTAAATTTGAAAATATATATGTACACGTTTGAAATGATTTCTCTCTTACCAAACCATGGTCTGTCTTCTTTCTTCATCTAGTTTTGAGTAGGAATCAATATTGAAATTCAAGGAGTTTCTTTTACTTTGTGGCCAGCATTAAATTTTCACCCAGCTATCTTGCAGGTTGATTTCGAAACATTAATAGAATTCTTTAAAACACTAAGATTACATAGGCCATCAGCAAATTATGTCCACATATTATGTAGTTTATATACTTTTCCTTAATTACTAAATTAAACATAAAATATTAGTATGTTAGAAAGCCTGTAGTAGGTCACTGAAGAATAATGCCCGGTAAAGGAATCTGAAAGCAATATGTACATATTGAGCATAATTTGAATATCATTTGAAACATATGTTGGATCAAGATAGACATCTCTCAGAAGCACGTGATTGTCTGTGTCTTGTTTCCTTTGATAAACGAATTATTATGCTTGTAATGGGCCAGGACACTAAAGCTTTATTCCATGGTACCATACTTGCTTTTGAAACTACTACTTAAGATTATAAAATGCATTTACAATTTATAGCTATTTACTTTTAGAATTCCTTCCACGTACTTTTGTCTCTGTGGTTCCTCAGGAGAGTAGAATGTTTTTAAACAGCATTATTTCCACTGTGCTACAGCTGAAATATGATATTTGTTTCTTGTAGCATTGCTGATACTGCATATTTGGGATACTAAATAAATAAATAGACTTTTCAAAAGACCTCATTAAATCATTACTCTTGGCCATGCATTTTCAGACATTCACTGGAACTTCTAATGCAGCACATCAGCTGATTTTGAAAGTGAAAAATTATGGTTTATCAACAGTCTGATGGCTTTGGTTTTCTGTTCAGAAGAATTATCATAAGTTCAGGAGTATTAATTATTATAGTCATTTTGTAGATGGGACATTTCTAAATTTTGAACCATTTATATAATAGCTTGAAATACGGTTTTTGCATCTTGGCTTTCCCCTAATTTCCAAATTCCATTTTAATAGTTCAGAATTGAGTGTAGCTGTTTTTCTCTGGACTGTTTCACCAGAATAGTGGAATTCCTTGTGAAACAGAACAAAAAGTACAGAATGTGGTTAGATTAAAAGTCTAAAATTCTTATTGAATGTTTTTGTTAAACCATACAATTACAATAAATACATTAGATGGTCTATGTACACCTGAATACACAAGATAAATGTGCATAGTATGTCAAATCCAGCTGTCATTACTAAATTAAAATGTGCTTTGAGGATTTCACATTACTAAATTTTAAGATTAGTTTAGGGAATGCAGTACAAATATAGCAAATACCTCTAAACATGAATTTTGAGAGTATTTTTGCCTTCGACTGTTAGCAGTCATGCCCTTATATATTTGATCTTGAGAATGAAGCATATTTAATCTATGATGGAAAAGATGTATGGAAACTGCAGATTCTGTGGTTTCCCAGCATGTCAGCTTTAGAGTTTAAATGTCCTGAATTTATGTTCTTCCTAATAGCTTCTTGAGAGTTCTAAGCCTGGATACTTTAATATACATTTCTAGAGCTGATATGGTAATGTATATATATATATATATATCTACACATCTACATATATACACATATTTGTTTTATATGAGTATATTGAAATCAAAAAGTAATTTTTGAAGTTGACGATTCCAATACTACATATACCTCAGTGTCAGGAAGTAATACTATATATAATAGAAAATCAGACAATATTTTTCCTGGGATATTAGCAACTCTAATCAAATTTTGATTTAAATTATTCATTTGCAAGCATCTCTGTCATCAAATGCCTCTAACTTGTTATATTCCTTTTATAAAAAATAATTAAAATAGGAATAAAAACAGTTAGCACTGTCATACGCTTAAAGCTTTTCATGCATTGTTGTAGGTCCTTTACATGTGTGAACTCCTTTAATCCTCAGATTCAATACAGATTAAATACTGCTACAGTCCCATGTATCAGGTATTATTACCAGCCAGATTGTCTCGATAAGGAAACATAGGCTCATAGAAGTTAAGGAGTAGCCCAATGATACATGATTAATAGGTAGTGGAGCAGAGATTCAAAACCAAAACTATGGCCCCAGAGCATGCAGTCTCAACCAGTACAATGTATAATGTGCAACTCAGAATTCCAACTATAATATACATGTGATTGCTGCTGCTGCTAAGTCACTTCAGTCGTGTCCGACTCTGTGCGACCCCACAGACGGCAGCCCACCAGGCTTCCCCGTCCCTGGGATTCTCCAGGCAAGAACACTGGAGTGGGTTGCCATTGCCTTCTCCAATGCATGAAAGTGAAAAGTGAACGTGAATTTGCTCAGTCGTGTCTGACCCTCAGTGACCCCATGGACTGCCGCCTACCAGGCTCCTCCATCCATGGGATTTTCCAGGCAAGATACTGGAGTGGGGTGCTATTGCCTTCTCCATACATGTGATTAAGCATATCTAAATCAAACTGTTCATTATTTCAATAATATACAAATAAGTTTATAAGAGATTTTTTGAATACTATAGTTACCATCCCTCATTATCAAATCTAGATGGTGATTTTAATTTGCCTTAGTTTTTTTTATTTTTGACTCTGCTAAAATCTACTCTTTCTGAAACCTTCCCTTTAACCTCTGTGGCAAGCTGTCCTCTAGGTCTCCAAGGTTCCTTCTCCTCTTCTTCCCTCAGTCGCTCCCCTTATTTCCCATTCTTTCAATATGATATTCATTCTTTATGCTGCTGTACCTTTTACTGTCTATTCTCATGTAAGTCATCAACAAATCTTCTGGCTTCAATTGTGAGCCACATATATTGACCTTCAGATAGTTTATCAAACTGCTTTTCAAATCTCTGACCACACATCCATTCCTATGGTTATAACCATTGCCACAAAACCATTTCTATGAAGCTATCCTTCACTATCTTAACATACCATACATAAAATTAAAAAATTTCAATGCATAATGTCTCCTGCATCCAAGCAGAACTTATCCTGAGATGTCTTCAGCAAGAACATTCTCCTAATTCCCAGCCAAAGTAATTTGAAATTTTTTTTTCTCTTTCACTTTTATGCCCATTGCATACAGTTGATAAAGAAACGAGAATATAAGAGAATGTTGAACAACTGAGAGCTATCATTAGTTACTTCTGTATCCAATAACCCTTCAGATCTTACTAATTTGTTCTGTGTATATTATGTTTGGTACACAATGATTGAGAGCCTCACTTCTGGGGCAAGATAACCAGGGTTCAGATTTCTTTGTCTCAGTTTCTTTATCTTCAAAATGGAGATAATAATAGTGCTTACCCAACTGGATTACTTTTAAGTATCAAATCAATTAGTGCCCATGAAGTGATACGCTCAGAGCAGTGCTTAGCACTCAATAAACACTTAATAAATGTTCTATTTTTCTTTTCCATTCCTTCAGCCAAATTCCTAGTTTATACTTCAGATGTTGAGTGCTACAGTTCAAAGATCTGAGTGAACACAAGAATGCATCCCTGCTTTCATTTTACAGAACAGGGACTTGGAACCAGAAAATAATGCAGATTATATAGAGTTTCCTCTTGAGGAATTGAAGTCCCAGTCTCCTGGGGCCAAAATCTACTCTCTCACCCCTTCTCTGGCCTCTCTTCTTTCTAGTTCATCCTATACCATCAAGAGCCTTAAAAGATTGTTTCCAATTAAAACAAGATCAGTGGTTTCTTGGTCATACAGTTTGATGTGTGTTGTAACTGAGATTCTCCAGTGTATGTGCTGTGCTGTGCTTAGTTGCTCAGTCGTGTCCAGCTCTTTGGTACTCCATGGAGTGTAGCCTGCTAGGTTCCTCTGTCCATGGGGATTCTCCAGGCAAGAATACTGGAGTGGATTGCCACGCCTTCCTCCAGGGGATCTTTCCAGCCCAGGTCTTCGCATTGCAGGCAAATTCTTTACCATCTGAGCCACCAGGGAAGCCCAAAAGTACTGCAGTGGGTTCCCATGCCCTTCTCCAGGGTAACTCCCTGACATGGGATCAAACCGGGGTCTCTTGGATTTCAGGTGGATTCTCTTTACCAGCTAAGCCCCTATCCAATCTATACCCATAATCTAATATTTTAGCTCATTTTTTCTTCTTTTGTTCTACGTTAAAACTCTCCACACTGGACTTCCCAGGTGGTACAGTGGATAAGAATCTACCTGCCAATGCAGGCAACATGGGTTCGATCCCTGGTCCAGGAGGATTCCAATGCCATGGAGCAAGTAAGCCCGTGCACCACAGCTACTGAGCCCAAGCCCTACAGCCCGCAAACCACAACTACTGAGCCCATATTCTGCAACTCCTGAAGCCCGTGGGCCTAGAAGCTGTGCTCCACAACAGGAGAAGCCACCGCAATGAGAAGCCTGCGCACTGCAACCAAGAGTGGCCCCACCTGCTGCAGCTAGAGAAAGGCTGCATAAAGCAAGGAGACCCAGTGCAACCAAAAGTGTATAAAATACATAAATTAGTTAATTAATTAAGCAAGCAAATCTCTTCACACTAGCAAACTGGTCAAAGTAATCCCTCTCTTGGTTTTTATAGTGCACATTGTAAGCTTCCATTTGTGCTGTATTGTGCTTAGTCGTTCAGTTTTGTCTGACTCTTTGCAACCCCATGGACTGTAGCCGATCAGGCTCCTCTGGTGTGAGAATTCTCAAAGCAAGAATGCTGGAGTGGGTTGTCATGCCCTCCTCCAGGGATCTTTCCAACCCAGGGGTCGAACCCAGGTCTCCCTCATTGCAGGCGGATTCTTTACTGTCTGAGCCACCAGGGAAGTTCAAGCTTCCATTTAGAGCTTGCTTAATTTAATTACCTTCTCATGCTGAACCAGAGGAACGTGAGCTCAGAGTCAGACAAACTAGGGTTTGAAATCCACTCACCCCCAGTATGACTCTAGATAAGTTAAGTACCATCTCCAAACTTTGCATCTTCTTTTGAGAAATAGTATCTCACAGTGAGAAAAAGTGAAAATGAAGTGGCTCAGTCGTGTCCGACTCTTTTCGACCCCATGGACTATAGCCTACCAGGCTCCTCCGTCAGTCCATGGCATTTTCCAGGCAAGAATTCTGGAGTGGGTTGTCATTTCCTTCTCCAGGGGGATCTTCCCGATCCAGGGATTGAACCCAGGTCTCCCGCATTGTAGGCAGACGCTTTTACTGTCTGAGCCACCAGGGAAGCATGAACTAAAGCAAGACAAATGCATACACAGTGTTGTCCCTGGGCCTGGCAAACCTCTGGATATGTAGTTAATAGTATTATCATCTTTTGTATTTTCCACAGTGACGGTTTGACCCCTTTCTATGAAATATTTTAAGAATTTATATGTGTGTGTGTGTGCTGTGCTTAGTTGCTTAATCATGTCCAATACTTTGTGACCCTATAGGCCATAACCAGCCAGCCTCCTCTGTCCATGGGATTTTCCAGCTAGAATACTGGAGTGGGTTACCATTCCCTCACATACACACATATATATGGGCTTCCCAAGTCTTAAAGAATCCACCTGCCAATGCAGGAGACACAGGAGACGCTGGTTCGATCCCTGAGCCAGGAAGATTCCCTAGAGGAGGAAATGGCAACCCACTCCAGTATTCTTGCCTGAAAAATCCCATGCACAGAGGACCCTGGAAGGTTGCAGTCCACAGTGTTGCAGAGTCAGACACGACTGAGCATGCATAGAGCATGCACACGCGCGCACACACACACACACACATTTTGAAGGTTGAGATTTGCTGTGTTATTTAATGAAATGAATAGTGAAAGACTATTTAGTTAACTACACTGGACTGTTACTATTTGAAATATTACAGTATCATATGAAATTAAGCCCCAGAGCCTCACTTTGTCAAGTATACATTCAGCACAAGGAGCAGCACTTTTACTGTTCTACTTCTAGCAGTTCAGATTCTGCTCTCTTTTCCCTAGGGTGCAAATGCTCTTGTCACATATACGATCATCAGTGGAGCCGATGACAGTTTCCGAATTGATCCTGAATCTGGAGATCTGATAGCTACCAAGAGACTGGACAGAGAACGTCGTTCCAAATATTCCTTGCTGGTTCGTGCGGATGATGGTCTTCAGTCCTCGGATATGAGAATAAATATTACTGTCAGTGATGTGAATGACCACACACCCAAGTTCTCGAGGCCTGTGTACTCTTTTGACATCCCAGAAGACACAACCCCAGGTAGGTGGCACACTTTTAAGTATATTTTGCAAGGGTCACCTTTGACTACAGTTACACAGACTAGGTTTTGGCTGCTCTTGAATTGGGACTAGTATGTGCTACTGGGTATAAACGTTGGATTTTTTTTTTTTCTAAATTCCATATATGCGTTAGTATACTGTATTGGTGTTTTTCTTTCTGGCTTACTTCACTCTGTATAATAGGCTCCAGTTTCATCCACCTCATTAGAACTGATTCAAATGTGTTCTTTTTAATGGCTGAGTAATACTCCATTGTGTATATGTACCATAGCTTTCTTATCCATTCATCTGCTGATGGACATCTAGGTTGCTTCCATGTCCTGGCTATTATAAACCATGCTGCGATGAACATTGGGGTACACGTGTCTCTTTCCCTTCTGGTTTCCTCAGTGTGTATGCCCAGCAGTGGGATTGCTGGATCATAAGGCAGGTCTATTTCCAGTTTTTTAAGGAATCTCCACACTGTTCTCCATAGTGGCTGTACTAGTTTGCATTCCCACCAACAGTGGAAGAGGGTTCCCTTTTCTCCACACCCTCTCCAGCATTTATTACTTGTAGACTTTTGGATCGTAGTCATTCTGACTGGCGTGAAATGGATTTTTAAATATTTTAATTAACCATATTTGCTACAGTTCCCAAACAAATTTCTAGACTTTTGAGAGCAAATGAGAAAAGCTAATCATCTGATTTCTTAATTACAGATATTTGTTTCTGAAAGTATCTGTGACATGCATTGTTAAGTTTCCTGGCAACCATAGTTTTGATACTGCTTTTCCACTGTAAGGATGTCTGATGTGATTATGTTCCTGAGCATAGAAAGCAAAAAAAGCACAGGAAAACCTGTGAATACCTGTTATAATACTTACTAGCTGTGTAAACCAGGGCAATTAATTAATTTTTCTTAGCTTCAATTCGTTCTTCTGTATATGGAAACAATGATTCTTGTTAGAATTAGGATAAAACATGTATGAGTTTGCTATCATGGGGCTTGAGGATTAGCAGATGCTGAATAAATGTTAGTAGAATAGGAATCCTGAATTCTCACCTTGCTTCTTTGAATATATTATGTTGTAACTGTTGCATGTGAGTAGTCAATATCCCTGTTTCTGGTGTGGGTTGGCTTCATTTCCACTATTAGAAATTCTTATCTAAAACTGAAATTGTATTTTGAATTATATTTGAATGAGTTTGTAAAATAAGGAATATGTTTTAGAAACTCATTTGACAAAGGAATGAAACATTTATAGAGGACTAAAATCTCACTGCAGTCAGTTCACCAAGATGAATTGTTCATGTCCTTCACGAAATTCCCATCACATTTCTTTCTCACCTCATTTCTAGCAATGGTCATATAAGCTGTTAAGTGGTATCCCCTTAGCATAATTCTGTATTATTGCTTGGAATTGCCAGTTCCTGACACTAGCATTGGGCCCCAATATATGTTCACTGAATTCATCAATATGTTCATGAATAGGTAGGTAGAAAAATAATGTCAGAAGTTGTGTTCATTTACCAGAACATTTACATTGCAACATAAGATCTACTGGCTTCCAAGGTGGAACAGTGATAAAGGATATGCCTGTCAATGCAGGAGACTCCAGAGACGTAGGTTAAATCCCTGGGTTAGGAAGATCTCCTGGATTAGGAAATGGAAACCCACTCCAGTATTCTCACCAGGAAAATTCCATGGATAGAGGAGCCTGGTGGGCTACAGTCCATGAGGTCGCAAAGAGTCAGACATGACTGAGTGACTGAGCGTGTGCACACACACATAAGATCTACTGGAGATTTGGGAATGTTGGCATCCATGTTAAAGTAGAAATCTACAGAGTCTTGTTTTCATTATATTTTCATAGTGATTTTCTAGTTAAAATATTTTTCTATACAAATAAATGTTTTGGTATCCTATATAGTCTCTTAGCAATACACTGTCCCATTAATTTTAGATTCTCAATTTATTCTAGGTTCTTTGGTAGCAGCTATTTTAGCTACAGATGATGACTCTGGTGTGAATGGAGAAATTACATATATTGTGAATGAAGATGATGAAGATGGCATATTTTTCCTGAATCCAGTTACTGGAGTCTTTAATTTGACTCGAATGTTGGATTATGAAGCACAGCAATATTATATCCTCACTGTTCGGGCTGAAGATGGTGGGGGACAATTTACTACCATCAGGGTTTACTTCAACATACTAGACGTAAATGATAACCCACCCATGTTCAGCTTGAATTCATACAGCACATCTTTAATGGAGAATCTACCTCTAGGATCTACTGTTCTTGTGTTTAATGTTACCGATGCAGATGATGGTATGTACTTTATTTTGCATACTTAAAGTTTATTAAACATTAATCATTAGATTTATATCATATTTATTTACTGTGTGCAGCTGTCACAAAATTGCATTTTTTTATTAAACATTTGAAAATATATTCAATTTATTTATTATTTGTTTTTTGGCAGAAATGTAAATTTTATTTTATTTTTAAACTTTACAATATTGTATTAGTTTTGCCAAATATCGAAATGAATCAGCCACAGGTATACCTGTGTAAATATAGATCCAAAGTTGAGAAATAGATTTATAATTTAACTATAGAGGATTAAAAAACTAAGGATTTTATTAGTTAAGTTCTTTTTTATAACACACAGCATACATTGTGTGCATCTGATAAGCTTTATAAATTTATCTTCCTTTATTCTCTGTAAATGTGTGATACCACTGCAGTTTAGCAATGTAGAAGTCATAAAGCAGCTTTTTGGTAGGTTTTCTTCAGATAACTATTTGCTTACATATATTCTTTTAACATAAAAAGGATAAAATGTGGATGCTAAAGGAAAACCAGGTCTCAAAAAATACTTCAAAATGCATGATTAGTTTTATATTTCTGACCGAAAATGGCTCAGAGTATCTCAGCAAGCTTTCATACTTTGACTCAAAGGACAGTCTCTGATCTCTTTAATTTTTATGCTATATAATCTAGTTGAGATTTTAAATTAAATCTAGACTTTACAATGTTTGATATTTGTTTGATTTTTATTTATTTGAAAACTTTAAAGTATGACTCCCTTGGTCTTTTTTTAAGACTAATTTTGTAAATATACATACTAGATAAAATAGCCTTTAGAGATAATATTGTACAGATTGTCAATCTTTGTTCGGAAAGTTAATACCTTGTTTTTCCTTCCATTGGATGCAGCTAAATGTTCATTTAGTTAAGAAAACAAGGGACAGTATTTTAAGAGGAAACCGGTCTCTAGCCCAAGGATATGCCTCGTGGCATAGGCATATCAACCTTAATTTAGAATTTCCTGGTTCTTGCTGACTTAAATGATTTATGTGATCTCAGAGCACCATTCATCCCACTCTGCTCTATACTTAGTTTCCTTTCAAGAGTGTCTAGAATCGCCACTTACAAAGATATGAGAGGCAGAGCACAGTATTTTTATATATCTTTCAATTCATGAACTAGGAAATGCTTTCTTTAGAATTCATTAAGTGCATTTTGAAGTTTTCTTCTCTTATTTAAGCATAGTTAATAATGAAAACATAAATATTCCTAAAATAGAAGTGCCTGTAATGTTAGTACCACAAATTGCTAATAATATTAAAAACAACAACTGACAGTTGTCAAATACAGTCATCCCTTGTACCAGCAGGGGATTGGTTCCAGGACCTCTGCAAAGTTAGTGAAGTGAAAGTGTTAGTCGCTCAGTAGTGTCCGACTCTTCGCGACCCCAAGGACTGTAGCCACCAGACTCCTCCGTCCATGAGATTCTCTAGGCAAGAATACTGGAATTGGTAGCCGTTCCCTTCTCCAGGGGATTTTCCTGACTCAGGGATCAAACCCCGGTCTCCTGCATTGCAGGGAGATTCTGTATCTCTGAACCTCTAGGGAAGCCTAATTGATACCAAAATCCAAGATGCTGAAGTCCTTTATATAAAATAGTGTAATATTTGCATACAACCCATGCACATTCACCCATATACTTTGAATCATCTCTAGATTACTTACAATACCTACTACAATATAAATGCTATATAAGTAGTTTCCAGAGCACAGAAGATTTAAGTTTTGCTTGAAATTTGGAACTTTCTGGAATTTTTTCCCCTCAAAATATTTTCGGTCTATGTTGGTTGAATCCTTGGATGTGGGACCAGCAAATGTGACGGACCACTCGTCCCTAGTATGTAGCCAGTCCTGGCCTAAGAATGTTGCACAGTCTATTTCATGTACATCAGCCTAGTTCTGTACATGTAAGTGTCTCCCATTAGACTTTATGCACAGTTGAGGTTAATCTTTATTTTGAATGTTGCCTTATCTATTATTATAAACTTAATTAATTTACCTGATCTCTGGATATGAACATTTTTTAATTTGTCCTAACTTTTCTGCAGTGAAGAATTATCTGCCAAGTTTCTTTGTGACTTTAAGCATTAGAGAGAGCCTATTGTATCATAAGATTGTGTGCAGGTCTAGAGTAAATTCCATTTATCCTCAAAACTCAACTGTAGAGAACTGAGAAAATAGCAAATAAGAAACTTCCTTTGTGAAACCTGCTGGAATATTCCATGCAAGCGTACTCACAGAAATGTATTAACCATTGACTTCAAGTTGCTTTTTATGGATTTTTTTTCCTTTAATTGTGTTAGATAAAAGTTTCAAGCTACGTTTTTCCATTGTCTCAGTATTGAATACTTTTATCAGTGTAATTTCCTGCACCTTGACCTAAAATATAGGACACAGTTTCTATTCTCTCTGAATTTCAAGGATCATGATAAGACTGTACAAGGGTAACCTTCTTTGTTTATAACTGCCAACTCAGTTATACTAAAGAGCTCCCAATGTGTTTCACAATGGTATTTAGACTTTTCTAATTAACATTTTAGTTTTAATCTCAGACCAAGAGCTTTCAGAGGAGATAATATTGTCATCTTAAATGAAGACATTTTATATGAAAATAAATTTAACATTTTCTGCTACTTATATCTAAATTCTCTAAGTTTAACCTAAAATTATAGATTGCATAACCATTTAATAAGAATAAAGCAAATATTTTACTGTGTTCACAAGATAAGTAGCACATGTGTTAATCTCAAGGCTTTCATTCATACAGCTAAGAAAGTATTACATTGAGGCGAAGTATGGTGGGTGCTAGGGGTACAGAACCTGTCTGCCAATGCAGGAGATACAAGAGACATGGGATAGAGCCCTGGGTTGGGAAGATCCCTTGGAGAAGGAAATGGGAACCCACTCCAGTATTGCAAGGAAAATTCCATGGATGGAAAGAGGAGCCTGGCAAGCTACAGTCCATGGAGTTGCAAAGAGTCAGATAGGACTGAGCAACTGAGCACACACATTATAAATTGAAGTTTCATAGAAATAGTCTAGCTTTGATAATTATTATATTCCTAGAAATAAATTCATATACTCTTAAAAATATTGGGGAGTCATAGAGTACTTTGAGAATAAAGTAATTATTGTTGAATAAATTTACTGATATACGCTTGGTACACAATGCAGATCAACTGACCTGTAAATGAGTTTCATATTCCAGTGACTTGATGACCTTGTTGGAACTGCTTCATAAAAGTGAATGCTGTTTGCAAGAGTTCCATGTGTTGCAGCTATACAATAAGTTGACAAATATTAGTTCATTATAGAAATAATTAGGCATTTATGGACTGTGAATAAATATGCACATTTTGTAACAGAGCCACATACCTACAGTTATGTGCTGTACTTCCTGGAACTAAATTATTCTGAAGACTGAAATAAAAACCAACCAAAAAAAAAAAAAAAACTAACACAGCCACACACACAATAAAACTGCCAGAAAGAATCATGTAACTAAACCACTTTCAGAACACTGAACATAAATGGTTAGAAATATGGACTGTTCTTAGCTTAAAGATCTGGGGGCTGCAAACGCCCACTAAATTCAAGTTCTAGCACATATGAATAAATTATAGAATATTAAAATAATATGTTTACTGATTCATGATTGGGATATTTGATGCAAGGAGTAGAGAGAGAAGAATGGCCTGAGCTCTCTGTTTTTTAGGATAGTATGAAGGTTCAGGGAGAATTTTGAGTCTCAATATGTATACATGTATTTTCTAGATGTAGAGCACATGCCCAAAGTCACTTAGACATGACAGGAGTGAAAAGTCCTTTTCTTGACAGTAAAGTCCATAGAGATGGTTTCCATGACCTGTAATTGCAGCAGTACAGTTTCAGTTCCTGAGAGGAAAGCTATTTCTTAGATTGTTCTGCAATATTTTGTGCAAAACCAGTTGTATTTCTGTGTTTATGTTCTCAAAGATAGTGACTGTTATCATTACCAGTTCATTTTTAATGTCATCATTTGATATATTCATCACTATGAATTTAAATATAAAATCATTTTTATCTTTTTCATAATTCTAGTTAATATTTATTACTTCCACCACCCACCTACCCAGCAAACTTTCTCCCTAAAAAAGAGGCTGTCCTGCTGTTTACAACAAGGCTATAAAATCTTGGGATCATGTTCTCTCTTTGCCTCTGCAGGTTAATTGTTTACTCCAGGAAGTAGCATAAAAAGTGGACCAGGGGTGTTCCGATCCTAGATTTAACTGCTTGCCTTCTAGTTGATTTATGTAGAAATGTGAGGCCATCACTTTGTAGCCATGCTTAGTTTTGTCAATATTTTAAATTTCTTTTGATCTTGGGCATGAAAGGTTTATATGCTTACATAGAAATATATCTCTGCTCATTGGTATTATTTTTATCCAGGTGTCTTCATAACTTTTTCTAAATAAGAATTGTGTCTGAATTTGTACCTCAAAGAATAGGAACTAAATATTTACTGACAGAGTTAGCCATAGGAAATGCAAAAAAAAATTCATAAGAGAGTAATTCTATTTAAAAATATATTAAATATATATCACTATAATATATATGTGTGTATATATATATATTTAAAATCAAGTTACTTTCTCAACCAAAATACTTTCTCAGTAATATATCCATATTTGATACCAGTTGATGAAACCTTTTTCTTTTTTTTTTTTGCATCAGTTGATAGAACTTTTCTTCCCCCAAACCTGTGGAATTTTAAGTCAGAGAGTTGAAGTAGGCTGTTGACATTGTTCTATCCAGATCTTAAAATTCTCTTTATCTCCTGCTGGCGAATTGACCTGTAGCCTCCATTAGCTTTATTTATTCATATTTTTCCTGATCCTCAGTGTCCTAAGTATTTTGAACTTTATAACCTCTGCTTTGTTCTCTTGTGAATGGTCTTAAATAAACTGCAAAGGTTAAAAGCCACAACTCTTAATGAGGAGAAAACCTCTACCTTTTCAAAGATCTACTCAATCCTTGTTTATCCTAGAAATTTTTGTGAATAAGCCAGTGCCTGAAAGTTATCTCCATAAATAGTTTCCTCTGCATCAACATATAGACAAAGGATATTAGATAAGAGACTATCAAAGCATGGGAAAATAATAATTCTAGCATTAAAAAAAAATAAGCAGGTACTACCTGGTAGGAAAAAAAAAAACTATTACTTAACTAAAACTTGCCTTTGCAAGGACTTAATGGGTTTCAAGAAAAGGCAGAAGCTAACTGAAGTATCTACAGAATCCTAAGAAAGAGTATTTTTCAAGAAAAGGGTGATCAACTTGTTTTAGAAGACTTTTGGCAAAGAGTGGACATCATTTTTGACACTTGAATAGTTAAAGTTCATAAATATAGGAGCCATTTGTAAGTAGTTTATATAACTCAATGGATTTTCCATAGCATAAGATCCCAGAGTAGAGCATCTTTATTAAGGATGGATTATCTAGATATAAAATATGTTTCTTAGAAATTCTTAGGCCATCCTATAATTGCCCAACATGTTTATGATAAAATATAAAAGTACACATGACATTATGGACCAGTGAAGAAAATGCTATTCTGGGGCAGGAAATATAATTTTTTCTTTGTGTTTGCACTGCTTATCTGTAATTTAGTTTTAAATTATTTACTAAACCAGTAAGTAGGCTGAGCGATTCTCCACATCATCTCTAGAATTCTACAATCATTTTCTGAAATGATTTATATATGCCTTTTTAAATTAAAATGTGACATATGTTCCTGGGAAAAACTGATAAAACATTATCTAAAAATAGCCCAATAATAGTGTGAATCTTTATATTTGGAGTCTTTTATGCATACGTTTACTGCTAACATTTTCTTCAAAAATACTTTTAAACCACAGTAAATAAACATAATAAACTTTGAAAGAGAATTATTTTCTCAGAGGTATTAGCCAGACACTTAATAGGAATTAAAAAGTATTTATTGGTTCTGCCAAGAAATGTAAAAGTAGACTTAAAGCATCCATGACTAATGCCATATATCAGAAAATTTTATTATCATTCTCTGAAAATTGGTGTTGGCCTCAATAAATTACTAATGTGATAAATGTTTGGCTAGTAGTAGAGTGTGGCACTGTTAATGTTGAACTCTCAGGAATTATGAGACAGAAATAAAGAAATGTATAGAAAAATATCCGCTCCCTAGTATATTTTTTTCCTCTTCACTCTCGTAATTTAGCATTTCAACACCTTGGTAAATAGCCAGCAGTATATAGATCATTTGTTCACCAGATTGTAAACATCTTTTCAAATCAAATGATACCAAGAAAAAGTTATGGGTTATGTATTCCATAGAAAGAAAATTAACTGTGGCTAAATCATTCATAAAGTGTGTTTGGAGGTCATGTGTATCAAATACACAGGTTCATATCATGAAATTTTTGGTGCAGTTTAGTTTGCGATCAGCATTTAGTTCAGAAAATTTAATTTTTTCCCCCTTCCATTTCAGGCATCAACTCTCAGTTGGCTTACAGTATTGCTTCTGGCGATAGCCTTGGGCAGTTTACAGTCGACAAGAATGGGGTATTGAAAGTTCTAAAACCTTTGGATCGGGAGAGTCAGTCCTTCTACAATCTGGTCGTTCAAGTGCATGACCTGCCACAGCTTCCAGCCTCCAGATTCACAAGCACTGCTCAAATCTCCATTATTTTGTTGGATGTCAACGATAACCCCCCAACCTTTCTTTCCCCTAAATTGACCTACATTCCAGAAAACACACCTATTGATACAATTGTTTTCAAAGCACAAGCAACTGACCCAGACAGTGGCCCAAACAGCTACATTGAGTACACCCTACTGAACCCTTCGGGAAGTAAGTTCACTATTGGGACCATCGATGGAGAAGTAAGGCTCACTGGAGAGCTAGATAGAGAGGAGGTTTCCAATTATACTCTCACGGTGGTGGCTACGGACAAAGGTCACCCATCTCTGTCTTCATCTACAGAGGTGGTAGTTATGGTACTTGACATCAATGATAATAACCCCGTTTTTGCACAGGCTATGTATAAAGTGGAGATTAATGAAAATACACTTACCGGAACGGATATAATACAAGTATTTGCAGCAGATGGAGATGAAGGTACAAATGGACAGGTCCGCTATGGCATTGTCGATGGTAATGCCAATCAGGAATTTCGGATCGACTCAGTCACGGGGGCAATCACCGTGGCTAAGCCTTTGGATCGAGAGAAGACCCCTACTTACTCTTTAACTGTTCAGGCAACAGATCGGGGCAGCACTCCCAGAACTGATACCTCTACCATCAGCATTGTTCTACTGGATATTAATGATTTTGTCCCCATATTTGAGCTATCTCCATATTCTGTAAATGTCCCTGAGAATCTGGGAACATTACCCAGAACAGTTCTTCAGGTAAGTATATTTAAATCAAACAAATATTGTGCTCTTTATAAGACAATTCATTTAATTACAGTGGTCATGCTGCCCCACTCTCTTCCTCATTCTCATCCAAAAATGCTTACCTGCTGATACAGCAGGTCTCGAAAAGGACAGGTTTATGAAAATTACTCCTAGGGACCTGTTGATTTCCTTGTAGATGAAATATTGTATTTCAGTTATATCCTTTTGTGTTTACCTCTGCTGCACACATTTATGATTGTGCATTTTTGAATTTTGTTTCACTATAACAGTTTATTCTATACATAGTAAGAAAATAAAATGATGTTAAAGTTTGAAAACTTTTACAAACGTTGCTCTTCATTCCCTCTTTACAAATCCAACTACCTGGATGAATCTGCTGTTAAAAATTTTTTTGTGAAGTCTTCCAAAAATGCAATGTGTTATTTTATACCTGGTTTTATACAAATTATATATTGTACTCTGTGCCATTTTAATATTTTACCTAAAACTTACAAACATGTCTCTGAAACCTTTTAATATTGGTCTGTATGGTTCTACCCTATTATTTTTTATAATACATTCATTTTTAATAATACACTTATTTTTAATAATAATGTTTATTTTTAATAATACACTTTATTTCATGATATACATTTTGTGAGTATTACTCACATTCATGGCCTGTATTATTTTCTCCTGTAGGTGGTGGCAAGAGATGATGATCAAGGTTCCAACAGCAAACTCTCGTATGTTCTATTTGGTGGTAATGAAGACAATGCTTTCACTCTCTCAGCTAGTGGAGAACTTCGAGTAACACAGAGTTTGGACCGTGAAACAAAGGAACATTTTGTCTTGCTGATCACAGCTACAGATTCAGGTAAATCTGTAATAACCTTGTTCGACAGTGAAAAATTTCTTCATAATATATGTAAATGGAAGTATGTTTACCACTAAACTAAATGTTCTTTGAAATTTACTAATGCTTGGAACTTCGGTTGTATCCACATCATTTTATAGAACATATATCACTTTATGAAATTTATATGTAAATGGTAAGTGTTTAAGCACATTACAAACAAAGCTCTACTCCTATAAGACACAATATATCCTTGCCCGGTAGGCTGACCCAGTATCTCTGGGGGTGACTCTATGCTCTCCCCCTTGACTGTGGATACTTCAAGTACCTTAGCTTTGAAAACATTCAGATGGTTCTAACTGGTCATGGAGATAAGAGAGTGGGTCCAGAGTTCTACTTCATTAGTCCTGTAGGTTCTGCAAAATCATAAGTAGATATATTAAGCATCTGATGAAGCCCCACAGAACTCCAAAAAGGGTGCCAGTGAGAGCCTGGCTTCTCACTGAGTAGCAGTGTAATGAACTACGATAGGGAGAAAGAAAAGCAGTATACATTAGCTCTCACTGTTTAGAAACAGTAATTGCATAACATTGTAGAGCAAGTAGCATAAAATACAGTCTATTCAAAAAGTAACATTACTGTTAACCACTGTTTTGTTACACTTCTAATTCAAAGCTGAAACAACTAAAATTTGTTAAAGAACCTCTGTGCCTTGAAGAAAGTAGATGTGCTTAAATATGTGTTGAATAAACAAATGAATAAATCATTCATCTTCAAAAGTCTCAGGGAATTATGAAGCATTGTCCTTATGTAACACTCATTTATAAAAATTGTTCAAACTTACTGTTTTAATTATTGAAGAAGTTCGTAATGTTGACATCTCTTTATTAATTTGTTGAAATTGTTTTAAGAACAGGCAGATTTGTTGGAACTTCAAAGGACTGACATTTTTGGTATATGGATATTTATGTAGATGTGTGGCTACTGCTATAGGAGAATTATTCTGAATTTCCAAATGAGCTGTTTTTGCTGTGGTTGAAATGTTTTTGATGAATATAATTTATTGATATTTTTGTTATTTGTGACCAATTTCGGAGTATACAATTTCATGTCACCACTTCATAAAAAAAGGAGATTTGAAGATTAAGAGTAATTATAAATTTATGTTAAGTATGCTAATGATAGTGCCACTGCTTATTTATCAAGATGGCTCTGTATTATTTGCCGTTTACTTCATCTTAGACTATTGCTTTGTGAAAGAAAGCACTAGTCTCTTTCTTTTTTTTTTTTTTAATCTGTGTGAATGACTGTGTTACATTTCATGTAAACTATAAAATCCCAGGCAATGATGAGCAGAATGTAGTGTGGTAACCATATAAAACTTAAACCAAGTTGGTCTGAAACATGTTTCATTATATGTGTAGGCAGTACTTCTCGGTCAGTAGATAAACATTTTCATGTGGCAAATGCAGTCACTGCCACATGGCTCAGGTCAATCCATATTTCAAGAGTCGTCTGGAGAAAAGAAAGGATAAAGAGGTGTACAAACCAGTAAACGGTCAGATATTTAGAGGTGAGATTTTATTATGAAAACACCGCAGACTCAGCTCTCCTCCGCAGTTGCTGGATATGTGCAGTCAATTCTAGGCACTCCCAGAAACAGAGTCTTTGTGGAGATCATTTGGGGGAGGAGAAACCAGACCCAGGAATCTGGCTGCTAAGGCATCCGTCACTATAAAACTTGCTGCACAAGATGGTGTGTCACACAAAGGTCATCCCAGGGCGAGGAGCAGATTGTGATTGTGAGAATCAGAGATGCAGTGTAGGGTGACCCTGGATGGACAGGGCACAACTCATAGAAGTTCTCCATCAGGGGATTTGTGATTTGGAACATTCTAAGTCAAAAGCCATGTCAGAGAAAGAATGTAGACATCTAGACAAAAGTGCATGTTTTCAATCAAATCATTCTGAGAATTTAAAAATCTTTTTGTGCGCCTGTGAAGCCAAGAGGGAGATATTGTGCAGGGGAAGGGAATGGTTGTGTTCTGACATTTGGCAATCTGAGTCATGCAGTTTGCCAGATTTTACAGATATTAACCCATTTCTACATATTACTTTATTATCTCAGAGACTATGGTGTGTTTATTTCCACTCTAGTTTCAGTAAACTCCTCAGAGTAATTAAGTAATTGCTCAGGAGGTGGCGCAGTGGTAAAGAATCCACCTGCCAATGCAGGAGACTCAAGAGACGTGGACTCAGTCCCTGGGTTGGGAAGATCCCCTGGAGTAGAAAATGGCTAAACTACTCCAGTATTCTTGCCTGGAAAGTCGCATGGACAGAAGAGCCTGGAGAGCTACAGTCTATAGGGTTGCAAAGAGTCAGACATGACTGAGCACTCATACACACACACACACACACACACACACACACACACACACAGAGCCAAGAAGTGGCAGAGTAGGATTCAGATCCTAGTATATCTGACTTCCAAGTTTAGTGTATGTGAAGGTTTTAGTGCTGAGGTAAAGTAAAATTTTAAAAATATATATTAATTTCCAAAATAATTTTATTTGCAAAATAAACCCAATAATTGTCTATATAATATACTGATTAAAAGCTTTAAATTTGAACTGATGGTGATTTAAATTCTGTTTCTCTCAAATTTTTTTTTTGTGATTCAGACAAAATCTATCATCTCTTTCAATCTCAGTATTTTCTCAGTAAAATGGGGATAATAGTAATTACAAAGTAGTTTATTACAATGTTTAACTGATACAATATTTGTTAAATATGCCTAAAACATTGTATATATAATGATTTTAATGAATTGTGATCCATGCACTTTAAACATTCAAAAATTCTTATGAATGTCTGCCCTGTTTCTTACTACCTAGTCTTATTAAAAAATGTATCAATTGTTTAAAAAACATTTTTTAAAAATTACAGTGCATAGTTTTTTCATTTTATGCATTACTACATTAAGAATTTTTATTGTGATATCAGTTTTTTCAGATTTCCAAAGAATATATTGCATGGTAAGTGCTTAACCATTTAAAAACTGTAGGTCAGCCAAATTATGGTTAGGGAGGACTTTATGGGCTAGTCAGCAAACTTAACCACCACTTGTAATGATGCTTCTCCATCAATATGACAGCATAAAATTGACATTTAATTAGGAAAAAAAGAATGAAAGAAACAGAAAAGTAAGAAGGAAGGAAGCAAAAGAAAGAGGGGGAGGAAGAAAGAAGGAAGGGACCAAGGAAGGAAGAGAGGGAAAGAAAACTGGAAATAATAGAGTTAAAAGTGTTCTCTTCTAGTACACTTGGGTGAGTCAGCCTGTTGAGAGGAATTTTCACAACGAGGAGATTCATTAGAGTATTGGTCTAAATGTGCAGACTTCGCAAGAACCAAGTCCTGGTTTCAGGGAGCTGGACAGTGTGCATTCATGATGCCATCAGCCATGATCCTGGGGAAAATTGGGGATCTAAAAGTGTTAATATAAGGACAAATAATGCAAGTGCGACTCTAATTTCTATGAAGGACTGTTGCCATTAAATGAAAAATGTGAAGACCAAGTGTGTTTATATTCTATCCAATAATGAGATAGGAGAGTTATGAGTTATTAAAAACTTACAGTTCAGATTATCAGTAAAATGAAATTATGTGGATGTCTGTCATTCAGGGCCTTAAACATAATGTTAAGAATCATGGTGGGAGCATGAATGAGATTCAGGGACATTGGTCCCTTGGTCAGAGTATTTTGGCAGTCTTAGAAATTAGATAATTACTTGAAAATTTCTCCAAAGTACAGATTTTTATGAGTGCTTTTTTGCGGGGTTGTCTTGAGATGGACTGGTGGCTTGTAGGGATGCAGAAGTAGAAGAATTCAAGTAGGTGTATGGAGATCCTTTAATATGAATCATATAAAGCAATCAGAAATTGTGAGGTATGTTGGAGTAGATGTTTTTAAAATTATTAAAACTCATGTGCAACCATAATTTTATACCCATTTCCTTTCTATACTTCCAGTGTAATCAATATCCACAGTGAGAGCTTCAGATATCAGGCTTCAGAATTTACAGTTTTATATTCCAGAAATGAAGTCTCTGACACAGGATTTAAAATACTTATTCACTGCTATGATTTAAAAGTCAAATTAGTAGATGACATGAGAAAATTCAGAAAAATATGGCAGCTTTTAAGTCCCAGATGCCAGGTTATTCTCAAATTGGCAGTGTTCTGAGAACCAGGAAAATATCAAAGTGTTCTAAACAAGAAAAAAAAAAATTGACAGTTTTATTCCTTAGCTCACAAATCATTTTTCCTTTGCTCCTTTGAAATTCTTACCTAATGGCAACCCAAAGATGGGTCAACTTTGGCAATATGGCAGCAATTGAAGCAGCAGCTTATTTTTATCAGCAGACCTCTAAATCTTTGAATATTTGTGGAGACGATATTAGCATTCCACTTTCATCGTATTTTTATTTACTGACTGCATGGCTGTAGAGTAGCACATCTGGAAGCTCTCTAAGGACTCCCGTCCACTGCTTAAAATGAATACAAGCACACTATCCTATATGTGTGGAACCAAGTGTTGCATTGTTAAATAACAAAACCAAGGCAGAGGGTAACAATTCTACCTCACTTTTTTTTTTTTTCCTCCCTTAGGATTTACTTACTAAAGATTAATTTAAAGAGGTGAGGCTAAAACTCAATTAAAGATAATATTTGTTCAACTGATATAATAAAAAGTATGGATGTTCTGCCCTCAGTCCAAATTACTCGTTGTTATTTCTTCTAGAAATATGTACCAAATAGACACTCCCAGGAGGCTAAGGCTTCACCCAGGTGTAGTCATGAAGGTACTGCAGAGAACCCAGCACATGTGGTTCATCCTAAGGGGAGAGCTGGCCCTAAAGCAGTTACTGTCCTTCTCATATTTTGACACTCTGTTCCCAAGGATCCTTCCTGCCAAAAGTTTTCCTTACCATTTTCTCATAAGTGCAATAAATTAAGTAATATGTTTTAAGTACTATAAGTAGCAGGGAATTGTCAGGGAACTCAGAGCTTTATACTTCCAAAAAATTAATCCTAAGAATTAATTTACAAAATGGAAGTATATTATAAAGGTAAACACATAGCTTTGTGGTTAAAAAGAGGTTCAAATTCCATCTCTGACAATTTTTAGGTATGTGACCTTGAACAAGTTACCTTTGTGTGTGTGTGCTCCATCGCTCAGTTGTGTCTGACTCTTTGTGACCCTTTGAACTATTGCCCACCAGACTCCTCTGTCCATGGGATTTTCCGGGCAAGAATACTGGAGTGGGTTGCCATTTCCTTCTCCAGGTGATCTTCCTGACTTAGGGATCGAATCCACATCTCCTACATTGGAGGGTGGTTACCTTTATATTGTTATATATTTGATGGAAACACTAATTCCTACATGAAAAATGTATTAGCAGGAATAAATGTGGAAATGACTCATTTTAGCTATTAATATTAGTTAGCACATTTGTTGGACATCTTAAGCTTAGTAAGGCCAAATAAAATTTCTGACTTTTATGCTTCCTAACCTCCATAAGTTGTTCTCTGTCCCCGGTTTCACAATTGCTCAAGGCAAACTTTGTTCAACAAGTCCATTGAGAACTAGACTCTGACTCACAAAATGTCCTGATTAATCCAATTTTCATCATCTCCATTACCACCACCTTAGTCTGTGTGCATGTGTGCTTGCTAAATCATTTCGGTCATGTCTGACTCTTTGTGACCCTATGGACCGTAGCCCACCAGGCTCCTTGGTCCATGGGATTCTCCAGGCAAGAACACCGGAGTGTGTTGCCAATGCTCTCCTCCATGGGATCTTCCCAACACAGGGATTGAACCTGCATCTCTTATGCCTCCTGCATTGGTAGGCAGGTTCTTTACTAGTGCCAACTGGGAAGCCCCCCACTTTAGTCCAAGCCAGGGCAAATATGATAGCTTTCTAACTGCCTTTCTCCCCCACAGTATGCTCTCCAACAAACAGCTCATGAACCTTAAAGCCATAAATTAAATGATTATGCCCTGTTGCTTAATTAAAACCATTTGGTGATTTCCAAGAATAAAAACTAAATTTCTTACCATTGACCACGTGGCATTAAATGACCTTGCCTCTGTCCACTATCTGACCCCTCTGTCATCATCTGCTGCTGCCTTTCTTTATTATGTTCCACCATTGGTCATTATCACTTCTCAACTCTGTTCAATATCTCCATGTTGGTTTTGTTGAAATCAGCTGCTGCTGCTGCGGCCGCTAAGTCGCTTCAGTCGTGTCCAACTCTGTGCGACCCCATAGACGGCAGCCCACCACGCTCCCCCGTCCCTGGGATTCTCCAGGCAAGAACACTGGAGTGGGTTGCCATTTCCTTCTCCAATGCATGAAAGTGAAATGTGAAAGTGAAGTCGCTCAGTTGTGTCCAACTCTTAGAGACCCCATGGACTGCAGCCTACCAGCCTCCTCCGTCCATGGGATTTTCCAGGCAAGAATACTGGAGTGGGGTGCCATCGCCTTCTCCATGAAATCAGCTAGTGTAGGAGTATTTACACTACAGAAATCAGCAAGCTTACAGATCAGGTGACTTATCTGGAGAGTAGTTGCTAAACACTGACAGCAAATTGCTAGTGCCAGTTAATCTGGCCCCTTTAAAAATGCCAACCTTTTTCTCATCCTTGGCCCTTTGCATTTGTACCTGTAGTTCTCACTGTCTGGAGTGTTCTACTTTGTAGCTGGCTGTTTTGTTTTGTTTTTTCCATTTTTTAATAGGGGGGTGGGGGCAGGTGACATCTGTATCGTGGTCATTTTGTCATTGCATCTATGTCAACTTCTCAGAGAGGATTTATCTGACTGCCAGTCTATAGGTCCCAATTCCCATCTCTCCAATGTTTCTGTCACATTACTCTGTTGTGAATTTTTTATTAAACATTAATTGCCATTTAAAGTTATATGCTCATATAGAATATAATGCTTTCCTGGTGACTCAGCAATAAAGAATCTGCCTGCCAGTTCAGGAGATGTGGATTCCATCCATGGGTTGGGAAGATCCCCTGGAAAAGGAAATGACAACCCACTCCAGTATTCTTGTCTGGGAAATCCTATGGACAGAGGGGCCTGGCAGGCTACAGTTTGGTTACCTCATCAATAGCTGTCATACTTCCAGTATCATGTAAGCTTTCTAAGTGAAAGTGAAAGTTGCTTAGTAGTGTCCGACTCTTTGTGACTCCATGGACTATATAGTCCATGGAATTCTCCAGGCCAGAATACTGGAGTGGTAGCCTTTCCCCCTCCAGGGGATCTTCCCAACCCAGGGATCAAACCCAGGTCTCCCACAATGCAGGCAGATTCTTTATCAGCTCAGCCACTAGGGGAGCCCAAGAATACTGGTGTGGGTAGCCTATCCCTTCTTCAGGGGATCTTCCCGACCCAGAATTGGACCCAGGTCTCCCACATTGTAGGCAGATTCTTTACCAGCTGAGTTACCAGAAAAGCTCCTGTCTTGTTCAAAACTGAATTCCCAGAAACACTCAGAACAGAATGTGTAATATAACATTTGCTGAATAAATATTTGTTGAATGAATGAATGATTTACTGAGTGAAAAATGATGATAATTATTTATCAAACCATCCTGTTATTATGCAACTATTATTTCATATTTATTTACCATACTTAAATACAGTTTATTATCATGTATTTATCACTTGCAGATTTTTCAAAGGACCTACCGAAAAAGGAAAAGTGCCAATCTTTTTCAACTGATGGCTGAAATTCCAGAAGTTTTTGCTGCATTGATTGTGGTCATTCAAATTGACCCCTGCTTTGAAAAGCAGCATAAGCATTTAAGGCTCTGTGGTGTTTAGTGTGATGTGATAAATTGCAGTCATATGTAAAGACCCACTGAAGCGTTTTATGGCTTTAATTCAGTTTCAAATGCTTAAAAATACTGCTTGAGCTATATTCTCATGACTCTCCCCTGAACTTTCTGGCTCTTATTCAATTCTGTTATCTAGTAGATGTTTCTAGGTAGGTCTTATCTCTACTTTGTGATGTCCTGCCTACCTTTTCTTGGTCTGGCTCACTAACTCAGAATCTGCATAAACAGACACTGTGCTTTTGAAAAGTTTTGGCATTTGGCAATACTTTTATATCTGGACTTCCCATAGCAAAAAAAGTGAGCCTCCCATATCTCCCAAAACACCCAACATCTTTTTAGCTACCCCCCCAAAAAGTATATGTATATATATATACACACTGTATGTATATATATATATATATATGTGTGTGTGGGTGGGTGTGTGTGTGTGTATATATCCCACATGTGGTATTTGACTTCACACAGCTTAATAATAAAGGCTTATTATTCTTCACATAAATGTAATGTGAAAAATTTTACTTATTTTGTTATGAGGATTTTGGTGTTTAGATAAGCATTTCCAATAGATATATATCCATGGAATTTTCCAAGTCTCTTAGAATTTTTTTAACCTTTGGTGATTTTCTACCCTCACCAGTAAATTCATAGTCTTTGACCTATTAAAATCTACTACTATTCTTAAAGGAAGGAATTAGTATATGAGAAAGCAGTAAAACAAGATGTGACTATAAGGGGTTATTGAAGTTATAACCTAGTGTGTAATATGGAAGGATTTTAAAAGAAAGCTATATATGAAAAATTCTAAGTGAGAAAAATCTGACTTAAAATGCTAATTTTATAGCCAGAAGTCTTCTTGGAAATGAGCCAGTCCATTTCCTTTATTTTTGAGATAAGAAAATTGAGGCCTGGAATAATTAGGCAGTTTGCCAGAGCTTACAGACTCAGAGAATATCAGAGTCAAGAACAATATCCAGGATTTCTGCCTTCCAACTGAGCCCTTGCTCACTCATGGTATATCTGAAAAAAAATCAGAATCTGATTACCCTCTGCAAAACATAAATTTCCAAAAACACAGTTTTAAGAAAGCTTTTCTTATATGTGATCCATTGTACTCTAATGAATAAAACATTCTGTTATTTTTCTTTTTCCAAATAAATAAATAAATGTTTCAAAATATTTTAAGTGGCATCAAATCAACTGGAATCAGTAATTTCAATACTGATTGTTTGAGAACAAGCTTCAATTTAGACATTGTTCAAATTAAATTGCTAAGTAGGAGAAGATATAAAAAATTCACTAGGCTTTACAGGTACAAGATGATAATATTGCCAATTATTCCACCCAATTGTCACTTTGCATTTGAATTTATTAAAACCAAACTATAATGGTAATTTAATAGATCTTATAAGTGAATTATTATTAGAGTCAATGAGAATCATATGCTTCTATGGGCTGTCAATGTGTAACAAGCATCTGGACAATGTTTTGTCAGGAAGCATTTGTGGAGCAGTCTCTACCAGGGATTCTTCTAGGAATTGGAGATATAGTGGTGAAAAAATGATAGTCTCTGTCCTCACAGAAGTTACATTCTAGTCAGAAAGCTAGACAAAATGTAATATATAGGTCGGGAGTTATACGAGGTGCTATGTAATTAAATAAAGCAGGTTAAGTGGCTAGAGAGGAAGGAATTGGAGGTATTATTTTTAATAGCAGAGGTCAGGACAGTGAAATGTGAAAATCTGGATAAATTTGCAGATGAAACGGTTCCTAGACAGGGATCACGTTGCCTTTATTCAAAGGACAACTGGAAGGCCTGGATGGCTCCACCAGAGTAAAAGAAAGGAGAAATCTTGATTAATGAATTAAGCAGAGGCTGGATCATCTCAGTGTTTTAGGCCAGGGAAAGAAGTTTTAATTTTATTCAAGGAGAAAGGCAAAGTCTTGTTAAAGCTTTGGACAGGGGAGCAACAAGGAATTTTGGAGTGACCTGTTTTTGTGGAAAAGAGATCTGGTTTTGTGGCAGTGGTGAAAACTACAGTGGAAATAGAGATGGTGATTAAAAGGCCGTGGCAGCAGCCCTTGAGAATGTTTGAAATTAGGCCACAGCATGGAGGAGGTGTGAAAGAGCTAAACATTTTATCCATTTTGAAGGTTAAGCCGTAGGACTTGATGATGGAATTGGAGGTAAAGAAAATTAGTAAAAGAGACAAATCAAGCATGAGTCCCAGAGTACTGGCCTGAGAAATTTGGGGATAGGAAAAATTTTTTTAGGTTGAATTTTCCTTACATTATTTTTTTGATGTACTGTATTTTAGATATTATGAAATCTCCAGTGGAGATGGCGGGTAGATATAAAAGTTTAGTTCTCAGGAAACACGTTTGAGTAGAGATACAACTTACGTAGACAAACTTTAGACGATGTTTGTTCATTCTGTGCATGCTGAGTGCTTGTTTGTAACAGATTTAATCTCACAACAGCCTTGTAAATTGGATTCCAATATTATGAATTAAAAGAAAAACAAAAACAAAGCTGAGTATTAGAGAAGTAAACAACTTGACTCAGACCTGCAGCTGTTAATCAATAGAAACAGAATCTGAAGCCACTAAACCTGATCAAGGAGACCGTTTCTTAACTATGACTCACTCTTTCCCATAGATTAGCTCATCTAACATATTTTGTTTCATGTAAACCATGTTTATGAGTTTTTTCTCTTTAGATTAAATATTATTTTATATTAAAAACAGAAATGGTTTTTGCAGCAAAAAAAGAGAAACAACATTCAGTTCTCTGCCATTGAAACAGCGAGTAAAACGAAAATATTCATGAATTCAAAATCAAAGGATTACTGTTCTCAGATCAAGAAATGCATATCCAAGAGTTTCACGGAGTTTTACGGAATGCAAAGCAAATGTTTAATACTATACTTAGAATATACAATATGTACAATACACACATGCATGCACATACAGTAAGTCAATTGGGCTGTGTTATTTGCATTTAATTGGGGTGTGGGAGATTAAATTGTGCACAAATTAAATATATTACCTTTATTTATCTGTTCTCAGTCTAATATGCTAACAAGCTAAAGAGATATTCTGGCTATAGATTTGGCTAAAAAGTCTAGTAGTGAACTATGTGTCAGCATAATTAATAGGTCTGAGGGGAAAATTTCAGTTATTAGCATCCCTAATTAAGGGCATTTATCATCTGATTGAAACAGGGGATAAACTTCATTCTTATGCAGGGATTGGAAATTACTTTTTAATGAAGGGGAAACATGATGCTTTTGCAAAAGTTAATCCTAAATCTAAAAGGGCTAATCACTATGCTTATTTTCTTGGTGAGGCTATGATGACATTTTGAATGAAAACTGTTTGTCACATTGTTTAGCTGAGAGGGTCACTGCATTGCAAATGTCTCTATAATCAAAAGAGAGGTCAGAAATGTGGAATATGACATTTTACATCTGAGGAGAGTTGCTTTTTAGATGTTCCAGAAAGACTGCATCCTGTCAGTATTATTTGTGGGAAGATGTCGAAGAACTTGCCTTGTCTGTTATGATGAATATTCTTAGTAATGAAAAATGCTTGAAAACTTTCCATAAGACATCAATGATTCCATAAATCAAACAGTGCTAGGGTAATCTTCAGTTACCAGGAATCACTTGCATTTAACTTAATTATATATTTGAGTCAAAGGAAGTTTTGTTATCTCCATTGGAGTATTTGTCTTAGATGAGAATTTTGCTTCCAAGGTTCATAACTGGTTATTGTTTTACTTCCTCTTATTTGCAATAAGTTTAGTACAAAACCCATTAGTGACTACGTGTTATCATAAATCATTTATTTACATAATATTCTTTAAATCAGCTACACTTTAGTAGAAACTTTTCCTACATAGTATTTCATTTTTATAGTCATAAGATAAAAATACAAAAAGAAAGATGATCAAGCTTCCAAAATTCCAATAAATAATAGCTAGAATTGCTATTATGTTGCATAGAATTAAAATTTGATGAAGTAATTTCAGTCTATTTCTCATTTACTTAATTTAAGCTATAAATCTGAGTAGATGAAGGAAACCCAACTTTGAAATGGAAACAAATGATTTGAAATATTAAAGAGATGATTCTACTACCTAAAGGATAAATATTGAATATAATAGAAAATAATGTAAGCTTAGTATGAGGAATTTTTCTTCTAATTTTATCATGTTAAAACTTAATCTTACTTTGTAGCCTATTTTGATAATTATTCCAAAGATATATAATTTGATAATTTCACTAAATAGGCAGGACTCCGGCTATATTTTGAATTTGGTGGTTGCCGCTAGTATTTCAGAGTTTCAACATGTGTTGCTAGGGTTCTGTTTTTTTAATGTTCTCCAAAATTAAGTCTGGGAGAAGGCAATGGCACCCCACTCCAGTACTCTTGCCTGGAAAATCCCATGGACGGAGGAGCCTGGTAGGCTGCAGTCCATGGGGTCGCTAAGAGTCGGACACGACTGAGCGACTTCACTTTCACTTTTCACTTTTCCTGCATTGAAGGAGGAAATGGCAACCCACTCCAGTGTTCTTGCCTGGAGAATCCCAGGGACAGGGGAGCCTGGTGGGCTGCCGTCTATGGGGTCGCACAGAGTTGGACACGACTGAAGCAACTTAGCAGCAGCAGCAGCAGCCAAATTAAGTCTTTATCATATACTTTATGTGGGGGATAAAATATTTAGTTTACATCATATTTTATTGTATAAACTCTTAAAAATGATGTATCCATATAACATAAAATTTACCACTTTAATGATTTTTAAGTGTACATTTCAATGACATTAACAACGTTCACACTATGAGCAATTTTCAGTCTTATTTACATAACATTGCTAAGTTCTTTCTTTAGTTTTGTCACCTCTATTCAGTCTGATAGTTGCTCAGTCATGTACAATTCTTTGTGACCCTATGGACTGTAGCCCACCAGGCTTCTCTGTCCATAAAATTTCTCCAGGCAAGAATATTGAAGTGGGTAGCAATTCCCTTCTCCAGGGGATCTTCCTGACCCAGGGATAGAACTTGGGTCTCCTGCATTACAGGCAGATTCTTTAGTATAAGAATTTATAAAAAGGAAATAGTGTTTTTGATAAAGATTCCTGAGAAATGATTAAAAATAAAATGTTAACTTAGTGTGTACCTACCTAATTTATGTAAACATATTTGTAGAACTAATTAATGGTAATACATTATAAAATGAAAATTTTAAGATAAATGCTATTGGTCATATTTAAATACGACTACATATTTACTTGCTTCACATATTTTCTGGATTCAAATTTAAGCCAAATCACATAATTAAAAGTCAATACGGAATGGTTTGGTTTCAATACCTTCTCAGGGGATGGCTTACTTACTGTAAGAAATATGTGTTTACTCCAAGTATAAAAAAGAAGGTAATTCTTTATTACAACAAACACACCCAGTCAGGGGACTGCTCCACCAAATGTTTGATGTTAAGAATGAAATCAGTTTTGTGGCAAAGCAACAGATTTCAGTTAAGCAAAATTCTAATGCGGCTGAGTAGTTTCTCATGTTTCAGGAAAAGATGTTTAATTTATGGGGGCTAACATTAAATATGTAAAATGCCCGCAGTTAGACCTTTAATTAGATCTTTAGATTCATTCATTACACTTATTGAAGATGAATTTTCTGATAGAGCAGTTGCCTGAAACATTTTTCTTTTTAAAATCTTATTTTAGGTTTCCTTGAACTTTATTCATATGTTTGATCTTTTTAAGCCACCCATGTTCAAAGGCAATACCAGTTTAATTATTTCCCAAGTTTAAGAGTATAAAATATGACTCAAGACAAAGTTTGGAACTATGCAAGTGTAATGGACTATCAGAAGATTAAACTGAATAAGCTTTGTGTGTGTGTGTGTGTGTGTGTGTGTGTGTGTGATGTGTTTTTACACATTAAAAAAATGCTTTTCAGAATCATATGTATTTTTTTGCTGTTGCTCTAAAAATTTAAGAAGTTTAATATCTATTTACCCATGTTTATTGTATATATGTTGGAGAAGGAAACGGCAACCCATTCCAGTATTCTTGCTTGGAGAATCCCATAAACAGAGGAGCCTGGCAGGCTATATAGTCCATGGGTTCGCAAGACTCGGACACGATTTGGCAACTGAACCACCATTGTATATATGTATACATATATATACTTTATAAAATATATATACAGGCTTCCCTGGTGGCTTAGATGGTAAAGATTCCACCTGAAATGCAGGGGACCCAGGTTTGATCCCTGGGTTAGGAAGGTTCCCTGGGGAAGGGAATGGCCACCCACTGCATTATTCTTGCCTGGAGAATTCCACGGGTGGAGGAGCCTGGCAGCCTATAATCCATAGGGTCACAAAGAGTCAAACACGACTGAGAGACTAACGCTTTCACTTTTACTCTCATATATATACACATGCAGATGTATGATATATAAAATACAAAATATTTTTACAAAATGTATTTGAGCTTCCTTTTATCATCTGACTTCTGATTGTATTTCACATGTCTCCTGTATGCTCCTTGCCTCTATACTTAAAAATTTCTGAGATTTTGTCCTTTCATTTCACTTCTATCTTCAGCTCCATTCATTGGCTCACTGTCTTCTATCAGGAGTCTGTATCCTTACATCCTACTTCTTTCTGATTGCATCTGGTTCTCATAAATCAATTCCAGATGAAACTGAGTAATCTTGCCCTATTACGCCACTACCTATATAATTCATCATTATCAGATCTGTCCAAGCAAAATATTGGCCCCTAGTATTCTGATTCCTCTCATGGGATTCAGGATTAATTGGGACCCTCTGTTATAAGTAGTAGACTATCTCCAAAATGTTGACCTTTGTCAGAAGTTTTGTTCTCTGACCCCAGCCTTAGGCTAAAACCTATATTTATTCCCAGAAGTGATCAGCTTTTTGAACTTTCAGCCATGTAGTCACTAGATCAGATTTCCATATATAGAGTCAAAGGAGAACTTAATAAACATTGAAGACAACCTATGCATTATTGGTTTAGATAATGATGAATTAAACAATAATTTCTGCTCTCAATTATTTTATAACTTAATAGAGAATATGGTAGAAGTACATCAGTAATAATAATAATGAGTAAAACATCTGCAATAAGAGTGGCATACTTTTATCTGAGCCTAATGAACAGGGAGAATATATTTTTTCTAGAGTTCAGAGTTGACTTTCCTTCTGTCCACTATTGTTGTTCCGTCGCTACGACATCTCTGACTCTTGGTGACCCCACTTCTCAGTCCATGTGGTTTTCGGGCAAGAATACTGGAGTGGGTTACCATTTCCTACTCCAGAGGATCTTCCCAACCCAAGAATCAACCCCACATCTCCCAAGTCTCCTGCATTAGCAGGCAGATTCTTTACCACTTAGTGACCAGAGAAGGCTCTGTCCACTATCAGTTCAATTCAGTTCAGTTCAGTCACTCAGTCATGTTCGACTCTTTGTTACCCCACGAATCGCAGCACACCAGGCCTCCCTGTCCATCACCAACTCCTGGAGTTCACTCAGACTCATGTCCATCGAGTCAGTGATGCCATCCAGCCATCTCATCCTCTGTCGCCCCCTTCTCCTCCTGCCCCCAATCCCTCCCAGCATCAGAGTCTTTTCCAATGAGTCAACTCTGCATGAGATGGCCAAAGTACTGGAGTTTCAGCTTCAGCATCATTCCTTCCAAAGAAATCCCAGGGCTGATCTCCTTCAGAATGGACTGGTTGGATCTCCTTGCAGTCCAAGGGACTCTCAAGAGTCTTCTCCAACACCACATTCAAAAACATCAAATCTTCGGTGCTCAGCCTTCTTCACAGTCCAACTCTCACATCCATACGTGACCACAGGAAAAACCATAGCCTTGACTAGACAAATCTTTGTTGGCAAAGTAATGTCTCTGCTTTTGAATATGCCATCTAGGTTGGTAATAACTTTCCTTCCAAGGAGTAAGCGTCTTTTAATTTCGTGGCTGCAGTCACCATCTGCAGTGATTTTGGAGCCCAGAAAAACAAAGTCTGACGCTGTTTCCACTGTTTCCCCATCTATTTCCCATGAAGTGATGGGACTGGATGCCATGATCTTCGTTTCCTGAATGTTGAGCTTTAAGCCAACTTTTTCACTCTCCTCTTTCAGTTTCATCAAGAGGCTTTTGAGTTCCTCTTCACTTTCTGCCTTTAGGGTGGTGTCATCTGCATATCTGAGGTTATTGATATTTCTCCCAGCAATCTTGATTCCAGCTTGTGCTTCTTTCAGTCCAGCGTTTTTCATGATGTACTCTGCATAGAAGTTAAATAAGCAGGGTGACAATATACAGCCTTGACGTACTCCTTTTCCTATTTGGAACCAGTCTGTTGTTCCATGTCCAGTTCTAACTGTTGCTTCTTGACCTGCATACAGATTTCTCAAGAGACAGATCAGGTGGTCTGGTATTCCCATCTCTTTCAGAATTTTCCACAGTTTATTGTGATCCACACAGTATGGCTAAATGTAAATAAATTGTTTAAATTCTTTGAATTGAAAGTTCTTTATTAAAAAAAACTTAAATAGTAATACTTGCTTCATGAATCTGTATATTAAGAGTAATACATATAAAAGATACTCATGCATATGCATGCCTGCTAAGTTACCTCAGCATGTAAAGAGTCGACTCTTTACAACCCTATGGACTGTAGCCCCCAGGCTACTCTGTCCATGGGATTCTCCATGCAGGAATACTGGAGTGGGTTGCTGTGCCTTCCTCCAGGGGATCTTCCCAACCGAGGGATCAAACCCAAGTCTCTTGGGTCTCCTGCATTGCCAGTAAGGTTCTTTAACACTAGTGCCACCTGGGAAGCACCACTCAAATACTATTATCAAAAAGTGTTCAATAATATGTATCTATAAATATATATGTGGCTCAGACAGTAAAGCGTCTATCTGCAATGCAGGAGACCTGGGTTCGATCCCTGGGTCAGGAAGATCCCCTGGAGAAGGAAATGGAAGTCCACTCCAGTATTCTTGCCTGGAAAGTCCCATGGATGGCGGAGCCTCGTAGGCTACAGTCCATGGGGTCACAAAGAGTTGGACATGACTGAACGACTTCACTTCACATGTATACGCACATACGCTTTTCAATTTATATACAAATATACAGGCTAAGTTTACATGGACTAATTAAGACTAGAGTTTTTAGCATACTAATACTGAGGCTCTCTAGTAATTTGCAAGAGGAGAGAACAAAGAGTCAGTTGGGAGTATCAGCCTGGAAAGTTCTGAACTGAAGGTAAAGTTACAGTGAACATCATGTAGCACTTCACATGGACTATAACCCAGAAGATGTTGGGAAATAGGAACATAAGCACCAGAACCACTTCTTCACTAGGTTAAGAGGAAGGGTTCAAAAGGAAGCAAACAAACACATAAAAGCAAAAAAACATAGCTTCATCATTCCATAAGGAGATGAGGAAGTGACAAAATCTGTGTGTACCAAGGATGAGGTAACTTGTGTCCTTCATCTGAGAAGTCTGTTGTAGACATAAGTCTTTGTTGTGTTGTTGTGCCCAGACAAGTCCGACTCTTTGTAACCCTTTGGACCATAGCCCATCAAGCTCCTCTGTCTGTGGGATTTTTCGAGGCAAGAATATTTGGAGTGGGTTGCCATTTCCTCCTCCAGAGGATCTTCCTAACCCAGGGATCAAACTTGCCTTTCCTTCACTGGCAGGTAGGTTCTTTATCATAAAGCCACCTGGGATATGAGGCTTATTCTCTCAAAATCAGGGGGCATTCCTGCTTTCTGTCCCTTGATTTCATCTTCCTGCCCAAAGCTGAGAGGCAGGGCCTTGTGGAGGACCAGTCTGAGGCTAGAGTGAGCTGAGCGGTGGAAGGCCCTATCCTGAGAATAAAAGAGAAATATTGGAGGCAGAGTTCAGATTTAGTTAAATCCCAGTAAGAGACTTAGAAATGTAGAATTATGTCTTTGTACAATTTCCTTGTAAAACTTTAAAAGTAAATAAGACCTGCATGCCCATCCCCTGGGGCAACAAGAAATTGAGGCCATTGTAGAAATTGGGTCACTCTATCAATTCTTGAAGAAAAGAGGAAGAGAAGAACCCCAAGTGCTGTTAAAGTGGGCTGTGGCTGCTAACTAGTGGAGGAAAGGGGACTCGTGATGGTTCTTGGCTTGAGCAGATGCCCCATGTGGATATGGGATTACTGTGGAGCCACTTCTCAGGCCAGGATCATATGGTGTTGCTGGTGTGCTTTCAAGAGCTTGTGGAAAAATTAGTTGTTCTCTGGTATGGAAACCATGAGATTGAATTTGTTGAATATTTTCCTAGGTAAACAATGTTTTGTGTGTGTGTTTTGTTTTTTTTTTTCATTTTGCTTACTAATTCAGAAAACACATCAGCAACTACATTTATGTAGTTTATAGACAAGGAAAGAAATCACATGTTCCTAACCAAATGAGTTAGTCATCATTTTATGGGGTTTTTCATGTGTGTGTCATCAGACACTTTAGAATACCAAAGATAAAACCATTTGGCAGTTACTGAGTTATTTCTTAACAAGTTTAAGCATTGTTGATTAGAGAGCATATCAGACATTTTCAGATCTTCTCTCACTTGAAATTTGTAAATTTTGCATTTTTAAATTTTCAGTTCAACACATCTTATACAAAGCTGTGAAACTTTTGAAAGCTGAGTCTCATACACTTAAAACTACCCCCCCAAAAAAAATCATCAAAAGAAAAGAATGATTCAAAACCTTTTCCCGAATAATGTTGTCTTAGGACTGACTTGAAAGTTTTGTCAGGGGACAAAAATCCTGAGAATTATGACACAGTAATCTGTAAGATTAAAAACTGACCTTTTAAATGTCAATTTTCCTTTTTACCTCCTGATTTCTAAAACAAGTACAACAACGAAGAATAATATAGAATACATTCTAACTATGCACCAGGCACTATCCTAAACATGTTATATTCCCCTCCACACCCCTATTGGGGTAGGTTTGTTCTCATTATTCCCATTTTGCGTATAAGGAGACAGATTTAATGAGTGGAATACAATGTCAGTAATAGAGATAAAAGAGCCTTTCATGATATCTGGGACCTTGACTTAGTTATCCACCCTCATGATTCATCAGATATAGCCCCTCCTTCCCGTGACATCCGCTTTTGTCCACACAAATGTACAAACAAGCTCTAGTTATTGTTTTCAAGCAGACAATGGGAGAGATACTAACATCATTCACACAATTAACTTCCATTCCATTAAACTGTGTATAATTAAACGCACATTTCAGAGCTTAGGGCTAAACACTGGTTATCCATATTAACTCAGAAGATATTGATTTGGGCTTTAACATGTGCTGTGAAAAATTAAAAATTTATGGCCAGACAGATGTCCCCAAATGCTACACAAGCTTAACCTGGACAATAACTAAGGTCTGCCACAGATGGGCCTTTTCCTCTGGCTTGGGGCTCGTGTTGTTCCCTGAGACGGGCTTGTCCAGAGTCCCAGAGCATCTCACTGAGCAGCATGTGTCCTGCTGCCAACACCTTCTGGCTTTTCTATCAGTGGTCAAGAGCTCCCCATTCAAGTCAAAACCTAGTTCCATTCCTCACCAGGTCAATGGCCCTAAAAAAGTTGCTCAACTTTTCTATCCCTTTCTTTCATGTTATTTATATATAAAATGGAGGTAACAGCCAGACAAACTTATGAAGAGTAGACAATTCAGGTAAACTTCTTAAACCAGTACATGAATGCCTAAAGATTCAATAAACGTTTATGTTGAGTGAGATTTTAAAAGTATTATTTTGATGTGCTTCTTCCATGTTTATAATACTTCTAAATCTGTTCTGAATGTGAATTACGTATGATATTATCCTACCATTGTTTAAGTGACTAGTGAAAAGGCAAGTACAATATTTTAATATTTGTAGTTCATTGACTGTGGCTTAGATCATGAACTCCTTATTGCCAAATTAAGACTTAAATTGAAAGTAGGGAAAACCACTAGACCATTCAGGTATGACCTAAATCAAATTCCTTATGCTTATACAGTGGAAGTGAGAAATAGATTTAAGGGACTAGATCTGATAGATAGATTGCCTGATGAACTATGGACAGAGGTTCGTGACATTGTACAGGAGACAGGGATCAAGACCATCCCCATGGAAAAGAAAGGCAAAAAAGCAAAATGACTGTCTGGGGAGGCCTTACAAATAGCTGTGAAAAGAAGAGAAGTGAAAAGAAAAGGAGAAAAGGAAAGATATAAGCATCTGAATGCAAAGTTCCAAAGAATAGCAAGGAGAGATAAGAAAGCCTTCCTCTGTGATCAATGCAAAGAAATAGAGGAAAACAACAGAATGGGAAAGACTAGAGATCTCTTCAAGAAAATTAGAGATACCAAGGGGACGTTTCATTCTAAGATGGGCTCGATAAAGGACAGAAATGGTATGGACCTAACAGAAGCAGAAGATATTAAGAAGAGGTGACAAGAATACACAGAAGAACTGTACAAAAAAGATCTTCACGACACAGATAATCATGATGGTGTGATGACTCACTTAGAGCCAGACATCCTGGAATGTGAAGTCAAGTGGGCCTTAGAAAGCATCACTATGAACAAAGCTAGTGGAGGTGATGGAATTCCAGTGGAGCTATTTCAAATCTTGAAAGATGATGCTGTGAAAGTGCTGCACTCAATATGCCAGTAAATTTGGAAAACTCAGCAGTGGCCACAGGACTGGAAAAGGTCAGTTTTCATTCCAATCCCAAAGAAAGGCAACGCCAAAGAATGCTCAAACTACCGCACAGTTGCACTCATCTCACAGGCTAGTAAAGTAATGCTCAAAATTCTCCAAGCCAGGCTTCAGCAATACGTGAACTGTGAACTTCCAGATGTTCAAGCTGGTTTTAGAAAAGGCAGAGGAACCAGAGATCAAATTGCCAACATCCACTGGATCATGGAAAAAGCAAGAGAGTTCCAGCAAAACATCTATTTCTGCTTTATTGACTATGCCAAAACCTTTGACTGTGTGGATCACAATAAACTGTGGAAAATTCTGAAAGAGATGGGAATACCAGACCACCTGACCTACCTCTTGAGACACCTACATGCAGGTCAGGAAACAGTTAGAACTGGACATGGAACAACAGACTGGTTCCAAATAGGAAAAGGAGTATGTCAAGGCTGTATATTGTCACCCTGCTTATTTAACTTATATGCAGAGTACATCATGAGAAACACTGGGCTGGAAGAAACACAAGCTGGAATCAAGATAGCTGGGAGAAATATCAATAACCTCAGATATGCAGATGACACCACCCTAAAGGCAGAAAGTGAAGAGGAACTCAAAAGCCTCTTGATGAAAGTGAAAGTGGAGAGTGAAAAAGTTGGCTTAAAACTCAACAGTCAGAAAACTAAGATCATGGGATCCTGTCCCATCACTTCATGGGAAATAGATGGAGTAACGGTGGAAACAGTGTCAGACTTTATTTTTGGGGGCTCCAAAATCACTGCAGATGGTGATTGTAGCCATGAAATTAAAAGACGCTTACTCCTTGGAAGGAAAGTTATGACCAACCTAGATAGCATATTGAAAAGCAGAGACATTACTTTGCCAACAAAGGTCCATCTAGTCAAGGCTATGGTTTTTCCTGTGGTCATGTATGGATGTGAGAGTTGGACTGTGAAGAAGGCTGAGTGCTGAAGAATTGATGCTTTTGAACTGTGGTGTTGGAGAAGACTCTCTTGAGAGTCCCTTGGACTGCAAGGAGATCCAACCAGTCCATTCTAAAGGAGATCAGTCCTGGGTGTTCATTGGAAGGACTGATGCTAAAGCTGAAACTCCAAAACTTTGGCCACCTCATGCAAAGATTTGACTCATTGGAAAAGACTCTGATGTTGGGAGGGATTGGGGGCAGGAGGAGAAGGGGACAACAGAGGATGAGATGGCTGGATAGCATCACTGATCGGATGAACATGAGTCTGGGTGAACTCCGGGAATTGGTGATGGACAGGGAGGCCTGGCGTGCTGCAGTTCATGGGGTCGGAAAGAGTTGGACATGACTGAGCGACTGAACTGAACTGAACTGAACTGATGCAGAAAAGGCAAAGAGTGAGAACTAGTTTTCTTCAATATAAAATCCAACAACTAAAAGGCAAGATATCTGCAGAAATTAATTTTAAAATATGTTAATATAAATGGAATTCTTGACATAAATTGTCCCACTAAGAAGGCAACAGAGATCAGCTTGAGGCGTAAATTTAATTGAATAGATTTCCGGGAGATACCATGCCTTGTCATAGTGCCCAGTTCAAGTGGTCATACAAATTTTTCATCTAACGTAGAATTTGAACTTCCTTGCATAGAGCACAAAAACCACTGCATTCCATAATTTTCTAGTCTATTGATTTTTGGTTCCCATACATTGGAACATAAAATTGACCCTGGTGGCTCAGACGGTAAAGCATCTGTCTACAATGCGGGAGCCCTGGGTTCAATCCATGGGTCAGGAAGTTCCCCTGGAGAAGGAAATGGCAATCCACTCCAGTACTATTGCCTGGAAAATCCCATGGACAGAGGAGCCTGATAGGCTGCAGTCCATGGGGTCGCAAAGAGTCGGACATGACTGAGCAACTTCACTTTCATTTTCACTTTCATGCCATCAGTAATGACAATCTAAGAACACAGGAAAAAGTCTGAATAGCAATAAGGACATATTAGCAAATCATAAGAATATTATTACAAAAAATAATATTGGAAGATCATGAATCTCAACACCATTCCAATATATTAGGGAAATATTCATAAACATTTTACAGAGAAGTGAAAGAATGGCTTTATTTACAAATATATGATACCAAAAGTGAGTAGAATTAAAGCTTCATTTAATGGGAAATAATTTTATGGGAAGAAAAGTTGTATCTTAAAGTTGAGCGTATCCAGGGCCTTATTTTATTTTAGATAAATATAGGTAAGCAGACCTTCATTATTTCTATTTTGGTATATTAAAGTTTGAAAAATGATTCTGAAAAACAATTAAAAGCAGATGGTTTGCCATTTACCTTTGAGATAACCCACAGAATCAACTAAATATGACATCTGACCTTCACGACACAAGAGTCTTCTAACCCTGTGTAGTATAGACAGTGTACTCCAGGGTTCTGTTAAATGCTGCATTTTCACTATATCCTGATAATGGCACTGGAACAGGGAATACAAATGGATTGTTTCATATTTACCTTAAACATTAAATAAATGCAACAGAAATGATTTCAAGTCATCTCATTGACATACTATTTCCAGCAAATGAAAGGTCAGAGTGCTTTCTTTTTTAAAATTTTCTGCAAAGAAATATAAGTTAGTACAGAAAAGGGGATTTAAAGTCTTCAAAACTCAGTTAATTTTTTTTTTTTTTAAGGATAGAATTGATAGTCACATCTAGGAATACAGTTTTTAATTCTGCTTTGTCAGCTGGCCAGCTATTCCAGATCCAGAGGGATGCTCCAAATCGGGCTTGAGTTATTTTACTATAATTTTAGAGAAACCAGTAGTGCCTCTTTTGTGGCATTTAAATGATATTGTTGTGTTCTACATTGCTGAGTGAGTACCTTTAAAATAGACTAGGAGGTTGACATATTCTTTTGTGCAGTATCACTAGAAAAGAGTTGAAATACTAGTCCGTAAATAAAAATATTTTTCTTATAACAAAACTAAAAAATACTCAATCACCTGTCTATGTATTCACAAATATTGCCTTGGGGTGTTTTCTATATTCTCTTTAGTAGTTCTGTCTACAACCCATTGTTAATCTTGCTATATTATTTTTGTGATTTATGAACATTAAGACTTGGTTTTCTTTTCCCTCTAGGATTCCCTGCCCTGACTGGAACTGGAACAATCAATGTCATAGTGGATGACGTCAATGACAATGTCCCCACTTTTGCCAGTAAAATGTATTTCACGACAATTCCTGAAGACGCACCAACTGGGACAGATGTTATATTGGTAAATGCCTCAGATATTGATGCTTCAACCAATGCGGTTATCAGGTCAGTGCCTTTTCCTTTGTAACTTTTGATTACTTTTCTCATTAAACATTAGTCTTTGAATGAAATGCATATAATGCTTCATTTCATTGGAAATGTCATATATTAACACCTAACCCTACTGTGATTGAAAGTAAGTGAAAGTTTTAGTTGCTCAGTCATCTTCAACTCTTTGTGATCCCATAGACTGTAGCCCACCAGGCTCCTCTGTCCACGGAATTCTTCCAGCAAGAATACTGGAGAGAGTAGCCATTCTCTTCTCCAGGGGATCTTCTTGACCCAGGGATTGAACCCAGGTCTCCTACATTGCAGGCAGATTCTTTACTGTCTAAGCCACCAGGAATTATTGCTAAATAACCAACTGTGCCTAAAATGAGGATTAAAACAATAATGATCTTATTGTTCTAAAATTTTATCTTATTGATTTTATTTATATTCTTATTGCATTTCATTCTTTTGGTAATTTAGGAATTAGGACGCAGCTCAGGGGGAGGAGACTTTCATGCTCCATGTGGTTGACTAGTATTACTTAGTGATATTTGCCTGGTGACTGTCTGGAGGACCCAAGATGGCTTCACTCACATGCATGGTGCCTTGGCAGGGATGGCTGGAACATCAGGCTCCATTGAGCCCCTTCTCTGCTCTTGTGGTCTCAGGGCTTTTAAATGTGATTCTTCAGCAGAGTAGTTGGACTTCTTTATATGGTAGAAAACCCTCTGGGTTCCAAGGACCTCAGGTGAAAGCTGCTAACGTTCTTAAAAGCCAGGCCTTGAAGTGGCAGTGCATCACTTCTGGAATACTTTGCTTGTCATCAGCCATGCCCAGCCCAGAGTCCCTGGGCTAAAACCTATGTGTGAAAACTCTTCAAATAACTATTGCTTCATATAGTCAGATATAATACAAAAGGATGCTATTTTTATTTTGCAAAAATTATCATATTCACTCTTAAATTAGGACAGTTCAGTTCAGTTCAGTCGCTCAGTCATGTCCAACTGTTTGCAACCCCATGGACTGCAGCACGCCATTCCTCCCTGTCCATCACCAACACCCGGAGTTTACTCAACCTCATATCCATTGAGTCAGTGATGTCATCCAACCATCTCATCCTCTGTCGTCCCTTTCTCCTCCCACCTTCAATCTTTCCCAGCATAAGGGGCTTTCCAAATGAGTCAGTTCTTTGCATCAGGTGGCCAAAGTATTGGAGTTTCAGCTTTAGCACAACATATCAGAAGCTCCTAACCCTTTCTGTTCCTTATCTTGGCATTCTGCTTCCTTTTACTGATACTGTCTCACTTTCTTTGTCTTCCTGTCCTGATGGCTAACAGTCATCTTTTCCACCTCTATATTCCTTTTCTGTGTATTGCTCCTGCCAAGATCCTCATTCAGTCCATAATTATATCATGCCCAGATTAACGTAATAAAAATCAGCTTACTTTTCTGACTCTGATTTATAATCCTTCCAATCTATATACCATACTTTTCTGTATAAGGGCTTCCTATGTGGTGCTAGTGTTGAAGAACTGCTTGCCAATGCAGGAAATTTATGAGACTCGGGTTCGATTCCCTGGAGATTCCCTGGAGGAGGAAATGGCAACCCACTCCAGTATTCTTCCCTGGAGAATCCCATGGAGAGAGGAGTCTGGTGGGCTATGGTCCATAGGGTCGCAAAGAGTCAGAACGGACTGAAGCGACTTAGCACGCATGCATCCTGTATGATTTTGAAGCCCTTATGACATCCCAGGTACTTTGTTAAGTTCTGAGGAGTTAAGCACTTCAGTTCTCATAAGGAGAAATCTTTAATATAGAAGGTAATTTTGCTGTATTACAATTATAGTACCTTGTAACAAGCATAGTTTAAACACAGCATGTGTGGAATCAATAGTCAGTGAAACCTGAGGAAATAAGTAGAAGCGATGATTTTTGGAAAGACAGAGGAATAGTTTATGAACAAATAAAGGATGAAAGACATTCTAGGCAAAGACAGAAACAGGTACAAAGGTAAAGCTATACAAAAACATAGCATCAGAAAAATAAAGCTATTCAGTGTGGTTGGTGTGGGTTAGGAATGAGCCGTGTATACCCAATGAGAAGATTCACATTTTTTTTTTTTTTGCATCTAGTTGGAGAAACCACTGAAATGTGTTAAGGTGGCCAGTTACATCACTAGTTTACATTTTATGATAATTCCTCTCAACTTTGTAGGAAGCAGTTTGGGTGAAGCAGAGTCAGTCAGTGAATGAAAGAACAACGGCAATAATATGAACCCCTTTGCTCTGTATTTCAGCTTTAACAGTGAAACTCCCCCATCCTCAAAAGCTTTGAACTTCCAGTTTGCCTAGGGCATAAGGCCTAGTCTGCATATTCCAGCCACTCCTTGAATGGCCCCAGCATCTCTCCAAGCTTATTCTGCACAAATCTTCAACGTATAGCCAGACTTTCAGCCTCACTGGATCACTTTCTGCTTCTGGGGAAAGGATTTGTGCTTTCCCAAGCATTCTGGCTTTGTTCAAGTCCTTCTCTATCCTAGAGCAGGGTTCTCCAAACACAACCTGCAGGCCAGATTCCAGCCAGAGACTGCTTTTGTAAACAAAGTGTTACTGGAACATAGCCACGCCTATTCATGTGTGCATTGTCTATGACTAATTTTGCATTACAAGGGCAAGCTGAATGCTGCAAGAGATCTGATGGTGTAAAGAGCTGAAAATATTTACTTATATTACTAATATTTACTAAAATATTTACTAATTTAAAATAGTTACTGATCTTTTATAGCAAGTTGTTGACTCCTAGCCTAGAATACCTTCCTTCTCCCTTTTCATTACTATTGTAAGATGTGTGTGTGTTCAGTCACCACCAACTCTTTGTGACCCGATGGGCTGTAGCCCGCCAGGCTTCTCTGTCCATGGGATTTCCCAGGCAAGAATACTGGAATGGGTTGCTATTTCCTACTCCAGGGGATCTTCCTTGACCCAGGGAGTCTCTTGCATCTCCTGCCCTGGCAGGCAGATTCATCACCACTGCACTACCTGAGGAAGCCCTATTGTAAGATGAGTAACCCTTTTAAATGAGTAACCCCTTTAAATCTTAACCTAAATTTACTGTTCTCCAGGAAAGGCTTTTCTAGTCAAAAGCAATCTCTTTGTCTTCTGAATTCCTGAAACAATGCTTCTGAGCAGTTTCAGAGCACATAGCACTTAAATATATGGCCTGGTTTTGCATTTACTTTTTCATGTATCTTTCTTCTATCTAGGATATAAGCTTGAGTTCAGAATTTTTTTACCTACTTAATCCATGTTTCTATCTGTTAGTTCATCTTACCCAAATATAAGGGCTTCCCAGGTGGTGAGAATCTAAAGAACCCGCCTGCCAATGCAGGAGACATAAGAAACGTGGGTTTGATTCCTGGATCAGGAATATCCCCTGGAGGAGGAAATGGCAACCCTCTCCAGTATTCTTGCTTGAAGAATCCCTATGGACAGAGAGCCAGGTGGGCTACAGTCCATAGGGTTGCCAAGAGTTGGACATGACTAAATTAACTTAGCATGCATGCATGCACCCAAATATAAAGATGGATTATAATAGATTAAAAATGATAGTTTATTATAGCTATGTGTGTATACTGTTATAAACATAAACCTAAATTTTGAATTTGTGTCACATACTAATTACAATGCCAGGTGCTTTTCAAAAGAAATTACATTTGACACTCAAAAACTACCAAATGAAAGGAATACATACATGCATAATACTTTATAGATAAAGAAGATTTAGAAAGTTTAAGAAATTTTATGAATTTAAGTACTTGAGTGAGATCAAAATTCATGTCCAAGGGAATTATGTTACAGAGTTCAGTTTCTAAACTATTACTAGATCATCATATTCTAGCAGCCCACAACACAGTTCCTTATGATCGTAGTAAATCTCAGGAAGAGGTTAAAAAAAAGATTCACAAAATCAAATGGGGATAATTCAGCTTTACAAATGCAACAATTGATTGAGATTTTAGATAATTATGATCTGTTTATACCAGTAATTTGAAACAGTAAATTTCTTGAGTCAGAAAATAAATGAAGATCTTTGTGGATTGACATTGAACTCTGTGTGTGTGCTCATTCTCTTCAGTCGTGTCCAACTCTTTGAGACCTCGTATACCGTAGCCCGCCAGGTTTCTCTGTCCACGGGATTTCCCAGGCAAGAATACTGGAGTGGGTTCCCATTTCCTTCTCCAGGGGACCTTCCTGACCCAGGGATCAAAACTCTGTCTCTTACGTTTCCTGCATTGGCAGGCAGGTTCTTTAACACTAGTGCCACACGATAAAGAACTAAATCATTGTAAACCAATCCTACATCAGCACACCTTCACAAGAGTTGCTTTTGGGCTTAGCATGAGCTACAGCATTTCTTGTCTCCCCTGAAGGCTCCCAGGCTGTGTCTCATCTTCCTTCTACTGTAGGATAATGGGAAAAGTGCACGTTGAGGTCATAAAGACAGAAGTTCAAAGTCTTCATCTGCCACTTATAGACTTTATGCATCTTTGTGCAACTATATTAGCCTCCCTTGGACTCAAATTCCTTATCAAGTAAAAATCTAATACAAAACCACACTATTAGGACGGTTCCGAGGCTTAAATGAGGAAATAAATGAAATCCTTGTTGTCTGCTGAGTACACACTAAGAACACAATAAGATGCTACAAAACTGTAAAGAACAGCATGAAAGAAAGAATGAAAGTGTTAGTCATTCAGTAGCCTGCCAGGCTCCTCTGTTCGTGGGGATTCTCCAGGCAAGAATACTGGAGTGGGTAGCCATTCCCTTCTCCAGGGGATCTTCCTGACCTAGGGATCAAACGTGGATCTCTTGTGTTGCAGGCGGTTTCTTTACCATCTGAGCCATTAGAGAAGCATAGGTGTTTAGATTTTAGAAGGTAGCACAAGACTTGATCTAATAAAGTTCATAACCATACAGAAAACTAATTTGGATCAGAGAAACAGTACAGAGATTCATGAAATATGAGAAGTGAACCAAAACTAAAAAAAAAAAAAAAAAAAAAAGAATTAAGTAGGGGAAACCCAGGCATATGATCTTGGCAGTCTGTTCATTTTATATTGTCACATATGCTTCTTTTCTCTCTCTGTCTTGTTTTTTTAACTTACAAGTATAAATTTGATTAAAACTGGTATTATAGATATTGTGAGATAGTAAAGGATATCTAATATTTAGGATGCACTTTTCATACATTTCAGAAACAAAGAAAGTCTAGAAAAAACTAACCACATGTTAACATGGCAATTTAGTCTTTACTTTTTGAAAATAGTAAATATATTAGCTACTTTTAAACAGTCTTATGTGCAATAGCATAAAATAAAGACTAAAGGCTTTATAGTTCAAAGTTCTTTTATGGATTATTGAGTTCAGCATGGGCCAGAACTCTCATCATTTGCCTTTCAACACATTGCTCAATCTAATATAGCATGACGTTCTCATATGCAAGACATCCAAATCAAATTTGCATGCTTTTTGTATCCTTCTTATTTTTATATGTGAATGCTTAAGGGAACAAATATTTGATTGAACCCTGACCTTTGCTGTCATAAAAAAAAGCTTGTGGCATTATGAAGCACTTTTTCTCTCCCTATTAAGTTATCCCAAAATAAACTCACATACTTCTCATAACCCAGGTTTCTACAGACTTTCTCTAAAAGGTAAGACAATGTGATTATTTCATGACTCCTGAATTTCTAACTTCCAAACCTATGATATTTTTATTTTAATATCAGGAATAGGTATTGTCTACTGTGTAAGGGTGTTAATAATCAGTAATAGTACTTTTATGAGGAGTCACTTCTGGTCCAGGAAATACAGTCTTTGTTGTTCTTACTCCGGATCTTGCATGTGAAGTTGCCATAAGATGTTCGAATCTGAGTGATATAAAGTATTTTATCAATTTTGAAATCAGTTCTCAACCAAACTCCCTCTCTATGCTCCATCTATTTAGCTCTCATTTTATAGAACTCTTTTGTTCAACAAAAAAAGAACACATAGCTCCTTAACAGTTCCTGATGTCTCTAAAGAAGGATGAAGGTGCCAAAATGTTTGTTTTAAACAATGAACTTAATAGGAAGAATGTGCACTGGCTGCGATGTAAAGTTTTTCCTGCTGTTTCTATTAGACACTTGCTGTTGCTATGTTTTTATGGACACAAAGCAAACAATAGAAACACCCGTTGGTTCCAACAAGGGCATTTGCTTGTTGGCATGAAGGAGAAGACTTGAAAGATATCCATTTCCTCATTTCCTCACTACCCTCCAACAGAAAACATTCTGGACCACAGCCAACTTCTGAACCTTCAAGCTTAGCTACTTCTTTCCTAGCTGAGCTCTCAGAAATACACACAGATAGCCTTTTCTTTAGAAAGAAGAGAGAAGCTATTCTCAGTGGAAACTCCTGCCCACTAACCAATCTGGTTAGCATCAAAATATCCATGAAGGTGTCATACCACTCCTTACAACAGGAAAGCAAAGCAGCGTGGCCATATGAGGAATAGCAAATGAGAGAATTAGTAACTAGGAATGTGTCTGTATGAATAATCAGTTCTTGAGCTGTTCTGGATAGTCAGTTCAGTTCAGTTCAGTACAGTCGCTCAGTTGTGTCCAACTCTCTGCAACCCCATGAACCGTAGCACACCAGGCCTTCCTGTCCATCACCAACTCCCGGAGTTCACTCACACTCACGTCCATCGAGTCGGTGATGCCATCCAGCCATCTCATCCTCTGTTGTCCCCTTCTCCTCCTGCCCCTAATCCCTCCCAGCATCAGAGTCTTTTCCAATGAGTCAATTCGTCGCATGAGGTAGCCAAAGTATTGGAGTTTCGGCTTTAGCATCAGTCCTTCCAAAGAACACCCAGGACTGATCTCCTTTAGAATGGACTGGTTGGATCTCCTTGCTGTCCAAGGGACTCTCAAGAGTCTTCTCCAAAACCACAGTTCAAAAGCATCAATTCTTCAGCGCTCAGCTTTCTTCACAGTGCAACTCTCAATATGTGTCATATACAGTGTTTGGTCTTTAGAGAACAAGACCTTCCACTGATCTTTTCTGGTATGTTACAGCACACAGCAGATACATACTTTTTAGATGTATTTAACAGATGTTCATCTGTGATCCTGGCCACTGACCACAATATTAGAGCAAGAGCCTGATTTATGCTTTCAGGCTAGTTTATTTAAAATATGATAGTCTTCTGGGTATTTTCTAGGGACCTGCATGATTTAGGAAGCTCACAAACCTTGTGAAGACCTGCTTGAGGTCATAGGACATCTTGCCATAAAGACTGTTAATGTGATGCTCACATAAAATGTGAACTAGCATATTCTTTCACTGTTCTGTGATCTTACTTGTAATGTTTTCCCTGACTTTTCTGCCTTGCTCATTAAAATTCTAGTAAATAGATGTTGCAGCATTAAAACTGGAAGAAATATGCCCATGTCTGTTCTCTGCTTTAGTTATAGGATCATTGGTGGAAATTCTCAGTTCACCATCAACCCATCCACAGGACAAATCATCACCAGTGCATTGCTAGACAGGGAAACAAAAGAGAATTATACTTTAGTGGTTGTTGCTAGCGATGCTGGGTCCCCAGAACCTCTTTCCAGTTCTACCAGTGTGCTCGTCACGGTGACTGATGTCAATGACAACCCACCAAGATTTCAGCATCACCCATATGTCACACACATCCCGTCTCCTACTCCGCCAGGTAACCAAACCGCCTCTGATGTCTCACAGATAAATAAAAACTATGCACTGGGCACTTGCTATAATTACATTTCTGTTTTTTCTGCAGGTATATTTCTGACGTAGCCAAAGTTTGCAAATCCTCTAAAATTAAACTCTTGTTTAAAGCAATTGAAGGAACATTGACTCTTGCAAACTAATTTTTTTTTCTCAGACCAATTGTATTTAAGATTTCATAATTGCCACAGCTTTCCTCTGCTGTTTCTTAATTTTAATTGAATATTGGTAAATATGAAAATAGATTTCACTTTGTAGTCAAGTAGGTTTCTTCCTGAGATGTAATTTGTGTGTGCCCCGATAGGAAGGGCATTATCTATTTTTCATGGCATGTCCTTACATTATACCTGAAACATTATCTTGGAGGTACTAGGCTCTCAACTGTATTCATTCATACAAAATTAATATTTTATCCAATGCTTCATAGACAAATTTTCAAAAGGTTTATTGAAAGAATCCTTCTAGTTAATTACTGCTATAAATATTTTTAACTTAGTTTTAATGGATGAAGTTTTTTCTATTAATATGTGTATGGAGCCAATAATGAACCATGTTGGCATTGACAATATGTATTTATCTTTCAAACCCTCTTTTAAGTTTAGTTTGGGTTTATTTGCTTCGTTGGGAAGAATGTCCTACTCTCCTAGGAACTACACAAATCATCTGCCATTGGTAATTTTTGAAATGGATTTTGAAACTGGAAAATAAATAAATGAAGTTATAATTAATTTAATTTTCTCTCCTTTAAGATATTTTTAATGAGAGGGGAAAAAAAAAAAACAAAACAGATCCACAATTTCGCCTCTAGTGAATTTTGATCTTCTACTCACTTGAGAGGGTCTAGTTGCTACCAGTTGAAAGTATAAAATCCATAAATTTTTGTGCCAACTTTTTATTAAAAGAAAAAGCCAGTATCAAAGTCATGAATCCCTGGAGTGGGCCTTCAGCTGAAATGATGCTAGCAGGCATGGTTCTAGTTATACCCAATGTGTAATGATGCAATATAACATCTCCTATACAAAGTGAATAAGACTTAGGCATTTTCCCCCCTCATTAAACATACTGTAATTTAGCAGAATCACTGGCCTTCTTAAAATTAGACTACTTTTCACTTGTGTCACAAACTCTTCTACAGGGCTAGGAGTGCAGGTTTGGGAAAGTTTTCTGAATAAGTCTATCAAAAGCATATCCTTATGGCAGCTTTTCAGCGTTATCTCCTCTACAGTCTGTTCCTCTTTGGCCTTCATCCCAAGCACTAACTTTTGGAATCCAAATTGAGTCCATTCTTCAATTCTTATTTCTTACTACACTATAATTGTTCATATATATGTATTGTATATACATAATACACAATTGTTGTAGTATAATTGTTGTAGTACACACACATGTATATAAACACACATTCATATGTATACTTTATCTCCATATGAGAATAGCTCACAGATTAAAAAACTTTTCCCATAGAACAGTGGGCACAAGGAATTGACAATTATTTTTTAAGCATATTATTTTTGTTTATATGATTACATAAAATGTAATTCAAAGTATTTTAAGACATAATAGAGCAATTATGTGTTTTTTCTGTTGGGCAAAAACATAGTTCTTTGCAGAACTCATGTATTATTGTGTTTGTTGAAAGGTATGTACAGATTTTTCTCCTAAGAACTATAATTTGGAATGATTAGCCATTGCTCTTCCCTGTGCTTCTCTCAAAGGTACACTGAAAAATATTAAATTCCATAGATCGTCTGGCTTTTAGGTAGATAATGGCAGGTCAGTCCCTGAAGACTACTGTTAAGTAGATTTGACTGGGGAAATTTCGAGACAATATAAGATATACTGTTCTCCTCTAGTAATCGTCAGAAAATAAAGTTGTATCAGGTAGCAATAGAGTGCTTTATATATAGTTTTAGTATACTGTATTAACTTACTATCAGACGTTTTATTGGGGTCCCATGTGATTTATAACTGCACACTCCCTCTTTTATAGGTTCCTTCGTCTTTGCAGTTACTGTCACGGATGCTGATATTGGACCGAATTCTGAACTCCATTATTCTCTTTCGGGTAGAAACTCTGAAAAATTCCACATTGACACACTGAGAGGAGCTATTATGGCAGCCGGAGCACTAAATGGCACTTCAGAAGTGACATTTTCTGTCCACGTAAAAGACGGTGGCTCAGTCCCCAAAACAGATTCTACCACAGTGACTGTTCGATTTGTGAACAAAGCAGATTTCCCTAAAGTCAAAGCCAAAGAACAGACTTTCATGTTTCCTGAAAACCAACCAGTAGGCACTCTTGTCACTACTGTAACAGGGTCCTCCTTGAGAGGAGAACCTTTGTCCTATTATATTGCAAGTGGCAATCTTGGCAACACACTCCAGATAGATCAGTTAACAGGACAGGTTTCCATAAGTCAGCCTCTAGATTTTGAAAAGATACAAAAATATGTTGTATGGATAGAAGCCAGAGATGGAGGTTTTCCTCCTTTCTCCTCCTATGAGAAACTTGACATAACCGTGTTAGATGTCAATGATAATCCTCCTGTCTTTAAGGACGATCCATTCGTATCTGAAATATTAGAAAACCTTTCTCCTCGAAAAATACTCACTGTTTCTGCAGTGGACAAGGACAGTGGGCCCAATGGACAGTTAGATTATGAAATCATTAATGGCAACAAAGAACACAGTTTCAGTATCAATCATGCCACTGGTGAAATTAGAAGCATTCGACCTTTGGACAGGGAAAAAATATCTCAGTATGTGCTTATTGTAAAGTCCTCAGACAGAGGCTCCCCTTCTCAGAGTACCTCAGTAAAAGTCATCATTAACATTTTAGATGAAAATGATAATGCCCCGAGGTTTTCGCAAATATTCAGTGCCCATGTTCCTGAAAATTCCCCATTGGGGTACACAGTTACACGTGTCACAACTTCTGATGAAGACATTGGTGTAAATGCAATTAGTAGATACTCTATAATGGACACAAGCCTTCCATTTACCATTAATCCCAGCACTGGGGATATTGTAATTAGTAGACCTTTAAATAGAGAAGACACAGACCGTTACAGAATCCGAGTTTCTGCACATGACTCTGGATGGACTGTAAGTACGGATGTCACAATATTTGTGACAGATGTCAATGACAATGCTCCAAGGTTTAGCAGACCCTCCTATTATTTAGATTGCCCTGAACTTACTGAAATTGGCTCCAAAGTGACTCAGGTATCTGCGACAGACCCCGATGAGGGATCAAATGGACAAGTGTTTTACTTTATAAAATCTCAGTCAGAGTACTTCAGGATTAATGCCTCCACAGGAGAGATTTTCAATAAACAGGTCTTAAAATATCAAAATGTCAGTGGCTTCAGCAACGTGAACATCAACAGACATAGTTTTATAGTGACCTCTTCAGACCGAGGTAATCCTGCGTTACTTAGTGAGACAACAGTTACCATAAACACGGTGGACAGTAATGATAATGCACCACAATTTCTTAAAACTAAATATTTTACTCCAGTCACCAAACATGTGAAAGTTGGGACGAAGTTAATCAAAGTTACTGCAGTCGATGATAAAGATTTTGGCTTGAATTCTGAAGTGGAGTATTTCATTTTGAATGAAAATCATTTGGGAAAATTTAAGTTAGACAGTCATACAGGGTGGATTTCAGTAGCAGCTCCCCTGACATCTGACCTGAATCAAAACTTTTTGATCACTGTCACCGCAAAAGATAAGGGAAACCCTCCACTTTCATCCCAAGCAACTGTTCAAATAATTGTAACGGAGGAAAACTACCACACACCTGAATTCTCTCAAAGTCACATGAGTGCAACCATCCCTGAAAGCCACAGTGTTGGAGCCATTGTTAGAACTGTTTCTGCGAGAGATAGAGACACAGCTATGAATGGCTTAATTAGGTACAGTATTTCCTCAGGGAATGAAGAAGGCATCTTTGCAATCAACTCCTCCACAGGTGTATTAACACTCGCCAAAGCCCTTGATTATGAGCTCTGCCAGAAACATGAGATGACTGTTAGTGCTACAGACGGAGGATGGGTCTCAAGGACTGGTTACTGCAGTGTGACTGTAAATGTGATTGATGTGAACGATAATTCTCCAGTATTTCTCCCTGATGAATATTTCCCCACTGTTTTGGAAAATGCCCCCAGTGGGACAACAGTTATCCACCTAAATGCAACAGATGCTGACTCTGGCACCAATGCTGTGATCGCCTACACTATACAGTCATCTGATAGTGACCTCTTCGTCATTGACCCCAACACTGGAGTCGTCACCACTCAAGGCTTCTTGGATTTTGAAACCAAGCAGAGCTACCATCTTACTGTGAAAGCTTTCAATGTCCCCGATGAGGAGAGGTGCAGTTTTGCCACTGTTAATATCCAATTAAAAGGGACAAATGAATACGTGCCTCGTTTTGTTTCCAAACTTTACTATTTTGAAATCTCAGAAGCAGCTCCTACAGGTACTATTGTTGGAGAAGTATTTGCCAGTGACCGTGACTTGGGCAGTGATGGGGAGGTTCATTATTTGATTTTTGGTAACAGTAGAAAGAAGGGTTTCCAGATCAACAAGAAGACGGGACAGATTTATGTGTCTGGACTTCTTGATAGAGAAAAAGAAGAAAGGGTATCTTTGAAGGTACTGGCCAAGAATTTTGGCAGCATTCGGGGTGCAGACATAGATGAAGTCACTGTGAATGTCACTGTGCTTGATGCCAATGACCCCCCCGTTTTTAGTCTAAACATCTACAGCGTTCAGATCAGTGAAGGGGTGCCCATGGGGACTCACGTGACCTTTGTCAGTGCCTTTGACTCAGACTCTGTTCCCAGCTGGAGTCGGTTTTCTTACTTCATTGGATCAGGGAATGAAAATGGTGCCTTTTCCATTAATCCACAGACAGGACAGATCACCGTTACTGCAGAGTTAGATCGAGAAACCCTACCCATCTATAATCTCACGGTTTTGGCTGTGGATTCCGGGACCCCCTCTGCTACTGGAAGTGCCTCCTTATTAGTCACCCTGGAAGATATAAACGATAACGGGCCTGTGTTGACCATCAGCGAGGGGGAAGTGATGGAAAACAAACGCCCAGGAACTCTGGTGATGACCCTTCAGTCCACAGATCCGGATCTCCCTCCCAATCAAGGCCCCTTTACCTACTATCTGCTGAGCACAGGTCCTGCCACCAATTATTTCAGTCTAAACACTGCGGGAGTTCTGAGCACCACCCGAGAGATCGACAGAGAGCAGATCTCCGACTTCTATCTGTCTGTGGTCACCAGGGATTCTGGCGTGCCTCAGATGTCTTCCACGGGGACCGTGCATATCACAGTCATAGACCAAAATGACAACCCATCACAGTCTCGGATGGTGGAGATATTTGTTAATTATTATGGTAACTTGTTTCCTGGTGGGGTTTTAGGCTCCGTGAAGCCACAGGATCCCGATGTGTTAGACACCTTCCACTGCTCCCTGACCTCAGGAGTGACCAGCCTCTTCAGTATTCCAAGGGGCACCTGTGATCTGAGCTCCCAGCCGAGGTCCACAGATGGCACGTTTGATCTGACCGTCCTTAGTAACGATGGTGTCCACAGCACGGTCACCAGCAACATCCGAGTTTTCTTCACGGGATTTTCCAACGCGACAGTGGATAACAGCATCCTACTGCGTCTTGGTGTACCTACCGTGAAGGATTTCTTGACCAACCACTACCTTCATTTCTTGCGCATTGCCAGTTCACAGCTAACGGGCCTCGGGACCGCTGTGCAACTGTATGGGGCTTATGAAGGGCACAACAGAACGTTTCTTTTGGCAGCTGTGAAGCGAAACCACAATCAGTATGTGAATCCCAGTGGTGTAGCCACCTTCTTTGAAAGCATCAAGGAGATCCTCCTGAGGCAGAGCGGAGTGAAGGTGGAGTCTGTGGATCACGACTCCTGTGCTCCTGGCCCGTGTCAGAACGGAGGGAGCTGTGTCAGGAGGCTAGCCGTGAGCACTGAATTGAAGAGCCATGAGAGCCTTCCAGTCATCATCGTGGCAAACGAACCTCTGCAGCCTTTCTTATGCAAGTGTCTGCCAGGCTACACAGGCAGCTGGTGTGAAATTGACATAGATGAATGCCTTCCATCCCCTTGCCACAATGGTGGGACTTGTCACAATTTAGTGGGAGGGTTTTCGTGCAGCTGCCCGGATGGCTTCACCGGCCGGGCCTGTGAGCGAGACATCAACGAGTGCCTGCCCAGTCCCTGCAAGAACAGTGCCATTTGCCAAAACTTTCCAGGAGGCTTCAACTGTGTTTGCAAAACTGGATACACAGGTATGATGGTGTTAAGTTCTTTTTTTGCCCACCAAGATTCTAGTCATATCAAGTATGATAGAAAGCTATGAACTTTGTCATCTTCAAATGATTTTCTGTAAAGAATAGGCAGAATCATAGCAAATGCTTTAAGTGATTACTATTGGCCAGACACTGTTCTAGGAACTTGATCTATATTAATTTCCCTTCTCAGGAGGAACCTGACAAGTGATAGGGATAATGATTTTACAAGCTTTAAGAAAAGGAAACTTTTCTTAAGAAAAGTAGAGAGAAATTGAGTTGATTGTCTAAGGTGACTTGGTTGATTTGTTGTAGAGTTGGGATGTGAGCTTACACAGTTCATTCGGAGTTTAAATTCTTAGTCCACCTACTGAGTGTCTTGTACAAGAGCAAAAACAGCATCTTATCTTCAAAAAAGTGTTCTAAAGTTAAAGGACATGGTGCATTTAAGGTATAAAATCTGGACTATTTTGTGTTCTAAAGAACTGCCACTGTTGTAAATTATTTTATCATCATCAATTTTATGATTTTCACCATAATTATCACTATGATTATTGAAATTTGACCCACACTGTGAAGAGATGAAGCAACAGTTGTAATTTAGATTGAGATCTAAATGCCTTGTTATTTCTAGTAGTTGGGTAGAAAGTATCATTGGCTGATTTCTCAGGTTAGGGAGAGCAAAACTGAGTCACAATATACCTTGATATTTTGGGAGCAGAACTAAATATATAGAGATATTATTTGACTACTCTTTGTCATTCTAATAGAACATGATATATGCTTATAAACAGATCTTTGTTTCTAGCCCTACTTATCTATCTATCCATCATCTATTTATTAACTGATCTGTGGTTAGTGTACCTTCAAATGTGTATACATTTATGCTGTAGATAAGTTTGAGGAGAGACAATTTCTTTTCTATAATTTGTACACTATACCTTTTTATTACATATATGTTACATTGGGTTGCCCTGTGGTGTTTATTAATTCAGTGTAAAGTACAGTGAAATAGATAAAACCAGGATATACTTTTTAAAATTTTGTAAGTATATTGCAGAATACTTTTTAAAAATAAGTTTTTAAGATAATTGTATTTGTATATAATATTTTTAAATGAAGCCTATCGTGTGTAAACTTCATGGTTTTATATTTGGAGAACTGAATCACTTGATGATTATTTACAGCAAGTTTGAATAAGCCAAAGCAGATCATATAAGCTTTACCTTTTGACAAAATAATGTCCTTAAAATATAAATGAAGAAAAGGGGCAGCAAACATATGTATGGAAAGAATCAGGGGATTTGACAAAACTTGATTTATCTATAGCTTTTGGGAAGTCCCCTAATCTTGCTCGCTTTCAACTCCCCCATATATAAAATGAGAATAGTCACAGTTACTTATCTTTTAGGGTTGTTGTAATGAGTACAAATAATATTTGTAAAACATCTAGCACAGATCCCAACTTTCAATATATAGCAATGCTAATTAGTAGCTTTAATAGTAGTGTTAATATAATGGTCGATACAGAGGTATGCTATAGAATTTCTATAAAGGCAAGCCTCAGAGGCAGAAGGTAGGCATAAGACATACCAGAGTTGTACTCTTACGATTATGAATAACAGGGTTACATACATGTTATGAGTTCAGGATTTCCAGAAAACCTTTCTCACTCTATCGTCCACCTCTCCCACCCCCAGACTCTCCAAATGACTTCCTCTGTTGTGAATTCAACAATAAAGATTATTTATTAGTTCCATTTTAGTATGATACACTATTTCACACCTAGAGTGAGTTAACACTTAGTCCTAGAATGAAGAAAGGGTGACTGCATTAGGTAGTACATGGGGAAGACGGAAAATGACATGAGTGTGAGCGAGGCACGTATGCTGATCTCAGCAGAAATGTTGCTTAAGGCATGGGGCATAGAACTAGCCTTTTTGCTTTACTCCTCTCTAGTTTGCTTCTTTAATTGTTTCATTATATTTAAACATACACTGCATCCTTTTCTAAATGTAGTTGTTGAAACTTTTAAGCATACCCGGCCTTCATTATGAAATATTAATAGCATTTATCAAATGGCTACTTGCAATACTGCTTAAAGTTCCTTGCATCACAGACATTTTTATTCATTTAGTTATTTAGTTCTTACAAATCTATTAAATGAATATTATTATCCTTCTGATTGAAAGACAACAAATTAGATCTTAGAGAGAATACAGTTAAATGACTTGCCTCCAGCACGGCACAAGAAAGTGAGCTGAGTTTTGATGATAAGCTTTACTCCACATCCTCTGCTCTTTAAACGCCTGTCACACCTCATCATACTTTGATCTGCACTTGCTAGAGAGTATTATGGTGAGCCTGTGATATGAGCCTTCTTAGAATTTTTTGTCCATTATTCTACTTAAACTGCACAGCATCTCTCTGAGACATGTATTAGAAGCTTCACACTGGCTAAGTATGGAAGTCAGGAAAATTCACCAATAACCTCAGCCATAAAGACATCGCAGTATTTCCAGAAAGCACTCCTGGTCACCTTTGCAGGGCTGTAGTGGGTGATTCCCAGAACAGTGACTGCTTTCTTTTTACCCTTCAGATTATCATTCAACTCTCACCCACTGGCACAAACTGAACCTCAGTCCTTCTGGAAGGGAGTCTGGAAAGATGATAGTTTTCTAACTTCCAGCCCCAACAGTATGGAAAGATACAAGTGAATCTGAGTGTCAACAGAGAATGTTTGACAGAAAGATCCTATTATTGCTCCTACTTTACATTGTAGGAAGCTAAGCCTATGCTCTGGTGACTCTAGGGACAGAGCTACCAAAGCTGGATCACAACCATCATAACCTCTTTTTGTAAGGAAGTCATTTGAAGTAATGTATTAATTTTACATACTGTCCCTCCTCATAGCTCACTTCAGTTTCCATTTGCATAACTGTGGATAATCCAGTTGATCAGGGGTGATATAAACAAGCATGCAGTTGAATACTTCATATAAATCTTGAATTTTTTAATTAATATAATTCTTTGTTTCCAAATTCTATGTATATAGGTCATCCAGCAAAACAGGCAGTTAAGTAAAGTCTGATAGTTTTATTTCTTTGTTTTGTTTTGCATTTCTTTGTACTATTTTGATATACAAACAGTATATCAAAAATCATGGTGACAAATTGTTAATCTACACACTAAATTAGAAAGCATTGTTTAAATGTATTAATACATATTTATAATATATATTAAATGTTGTTTGGAGAGATAATCCCTCAAGTATCATTTTGAGTTCCTTTTCTTCCAGCTAGTCTTTACCAGGTAACCTGACTTAGAAATGTAGAGCTAATGCACTAAAATGTCTTAAAGAACCAATCAAAGATAATAAGCTGTAAGACAAAATTTATACTGAAGCACAAGTGTACCTCACAGAATGAATTTTTAAATATTCATTCTGGTTAAATTTTACTTCTGTTAGCATTAAGTACTATAGTGAAGCTGTCTTCAAAGTCTGTATGTATTCAGATATTTTTTGATCATCAGAATTCTTTCAAAGCACCTGTATTTTCCTACTCTCTCTATTTTTGTGGACTTTCACTGCTGTTTTTTTCAGTGATTCTTAAAGTCTGTGGTATTGCAAATTGGAGCTGTGAGAGTTTATGAACTTCCTGCTTAAAATAATTCCCAGCCACTGCCCCATCTCTGTCTCAAACACACACACACACACACACACACACAACTGAATATTTCATGTGAAGTTAGAAGTTGTGCTAAAGATTAGAAAAGTAAGTGTTTATGAATTGAGGGAAGCTGAGAGACTTACCCTAAGCATCCCTCACAGGGAGTGGTTAAATGTTAGCTCAACAGGGAATTTTTGTGTAGAACATCCTGTAAAGATGCAAGTATAAAAATGAAAATTGTGGAATGATTACAACAAAAAGATATGAAGAGATATAGTTATTATTCCTATTGCCATAATATTCCTGATATATTTATTTTTTTATTTTCAGGTTTGTGATGATAGGGTCACATCATATACATGGAATAAGAATACTTTTATTTAATGAATTTAGAGAACTTTAGAGAAAACAAATTTGTTTGTATACCTTGTTTCTCAGATCAGTTTTTCTTTGTTACTAGAAAAAGAACCAAAAAAGAAACTGAAAAAAGAAATAGTGAGACTTCATCTTCCATTACAATCACTTCATTTCATTGTTAAGAGCATTTTCTTATAATTTAATTTTATATCACTCAATGGGGCTTTGATTAGCTAGACATAAAGTATGTTAGACAAGATGAATACATTATAGCATAGTATAGAACATCTGAAAAATTAAGGTCTGGATTTTCACAAAGCTTAATAGTATAAGAAATTGAATCAACTGTCAATATGCCCCAGTAAATCAAAAGAAAATATCTTTCATTTTATTTATGCCTCAGAAGTTCAGGGAATCCTGGAGGAAAACATCAGTCTAACAACTACAAACCTAGTATTTCATTTCCTGTACAAATGAAAGTTTCTTGTGTTTACTAGAACACTAATTAGAAAGTACAATTATAGCCAGTAGCCACATAGCATTTGTCTTCCTGCTCCCAGGTTTTCTGTTTTCAGCACACCCTGCATTCAATCCTTCATAGTAATGAATGACATTAGAGAAGGCAGCATGGATATGGAACTTATTTCCAAATCTGGGTCTCTCTTAACAGAATTAGTTCAGAGCCCCTTTACCCTTTCCTCTTCACTTTCACACATCTGGATGCATTTTAGGTGTGTTATTTGGAGTAAGTCCAGGAGTGTATTCCCAGAGGGGGAGGTTTTTCTATGCTCTCTAGTAAGTCCTGATATTTCAGGGGAGGATGAGATTTGTCCATTCATCACTTTTATGTCACTTGACAGTATAAAAAGGAATTTTTTTCCAGGCCTGTAAAGTTATTTACAGGTCGCGCATAGTAATTTTACCAAGAAACTTGGCAAACATTTGCTTTCACGAAAATGGGAGTTGTAACTGAGTCATTCTTTCAGAAATCACAGCAGTCATATATTAACATTGTCAATGATCATGTGACCTGGAAACCAAAGAATATAAACAAACTTTACTGGATGGATATGAAATGAAAATTTCTATGAAATACCGAAGAGTTGTTCATAGAAGACTGGTAAAGAGCTCAGTTCTTATTTTGATTTTATTTCCAAGAATGGAATTACACAATTTACCTCAAATGATACATTAACTCTATTAAAACATTAATAACAGGGTCTATTAGTCTAGAAACTTCTAATTTCTATGGAAAGTAAGTTTGTATTTGTAAACATCATAGATATTATGTGTATCACTATATAATTATTTGTAGTCACATTTAGATCATATTTGTATATGTTTTAAAATACAAAGGAAGACAGTTTTTTTTTCCTTTTTGCTTTTAATACTAGCAACCCTTATTTAAGCATAATATTTTGCTTTGTTTCCACATGAAAAACCATAATGCTAATTGATCAGGATATTTAGATGAGCTCTTTTCGTAGTGCCTTTCATAATAATAGGAAACATTTACATCTCATGCAAAAAAACAACTACTTTCTACCAAAATAATAAAAAAGCTTATAAGCAAAAACATTCAGAATAAATAGCATGTATATATTACGGAATTATATTTATTAATAAAATAGTTTAAATAAAAATGGATTTTGTTAGTTCCACATGGTTTTCCTTCTTCTCTATCTATAAATATGAGAGATGGAAAAATATTATTTGTGGTATCTGTTAATAACATATGGTCTTCCCTGGTGGCTCAGTGGTAAAATTCCTAAATGCCAATGCAGGAGATCAGGTCTCCTGGTTTGATTCCTGGGTCAGTAAAATCCCCTGGAGGAGGAAATGGCAACACACTCCAGTGTTCTTGCCTGGGAAATCTCATAGACAGAGGGGTCTAGCGGGCTATAGTCAATGGGGTCACAAGAGAGTCAGACATGATTTAGCAGCTAAACATCTAACATATATGACCTAAGCTATTAAATTGAAGCCTACACAAACTATGGGATATCAGAAATCTTAGCTCCATTGGGTGGCTAAATTTAACAAGTTAGAATAAATTTAGGTCAACTTTCTCTAAGTGTTAGTCACTCAGTCGTGCCCAACTCTTTTGTGACCCCATGAACTGTAGCCCTACCAGGTCTTCTGTCCATGGGATTTCCTAGGCAAGAAATGGAGTGGGTTACCATTTCCTCCTCCAAGGGATCTTCCCGACCCAGGGATTGAACCTGTGTCTCCTGAAGGAGATCCTGCATTGGCAGGCAGGTTCTTTACCACTGAGCCACTTGGGAAGCCCTAAACTTTCTCTAATGTAACATTAAAATATGCTATTGGAACAAGTGAAACTTGAATACATATCCTGGTGCAAAAGATCATAGATGATCACGTCATATTTGATTTATGTTCAACATTTCATCACACCTTCTGCCCCAGAACATGAAGACACATGCTAAATTTCTCCTGTAAGTTTAAACTGTAATCTTGGTAAGTTTGAATATACCTTTGCCTCCGATTATGCGTTCATTTTCATCTTTAGCCATTCCTCTTCTCCATGTGCTAGGAGCTTACATCTCCTGAAGCTATCTATAATAAATAATATATATCAACACCGTTAATTGATGAATATCAAAGCAATGAGATCAGTTTATTCCTCTAAACAGCTGCTCTGACAGTTAACATGTCTTAATAGAAAAAGACTCCGTAGTTCAAGAGACATAAATGCCTCTCTTTGTGCAAGCCCCATCTGCATATTTCAAGCCTCAAGGCAATGACAAATATTGTTAATTGACTTGCAGCACTAAGTTAATGATGCAAGATTTTGTTTCACAGTGCACAACACAGCAGATTGTTTGCACAAGAAGCATGTTAGAGTAATTCAAGCTGCAGCATTCTCTGATACTCATTATGCCATCAACACTAACATTTAAGTAGGTAAATGTGTGCAGAACAATACAGAATTTGTTGCTGACTTTGAATTGGGTAATAGAGCATAAACTTTCCAAGCCCTTGAATAATGCATTTAAAGGCTTTATGTTGATTCAAAGTAAAATTAGGACCTCTCTCCGTCACATAAACAAAAAAAGTTTTTTAACAATAACTTAAATTGCAACATTGAGTTTCAAACTGTATCTTTAAATCTAGTATGGCAAGCTCTTTGATAATAATTGTAAAATAAAAATACTATTCATTAAATAGAGTACTCAAACTGGATTTTAATGGTAAATAATTTACCATTATTTTGGTAAATACATACTCTAACACCATGCTCTAATACCAACAAATAAGGCTCTTTTACCCAAACTCAACAATAAATTCATTTGTACAACCTGTAGAAAAGTTATTTCTTAAATTTTTGACAAATAAGAAAATAAAACTCTGGCTTAAAGTAAACTGTCAAATAAAAGATTGAATTTTTTTCTCTAGCCAGTGTGTATTTATATTGTTTACTTAAAGAATCAAATTCTACTGATAGTTTAGTTTAGCTTTTAAAAGAAATTCATTCTCGAACTAGTATTTTCTGTTTGTATCTGCTTCTATTTAGGTAGTCAGTGTATGTTTTAATACATTAGTAAGTCTTTATTTTGAGGTTTCTTTCCACATCTCACTTTGGACTAACAGAAATAATTTATAGTTTGAATTAAACTCAGATGTCTTTGTTAAAATCTTATTTTGTAAGGGGTAAATAAGATAACTAATTTATATACTTTTAAAAAATTTCTTTATTTTTTTTTAAAACCAAAATTTAAGGTGGTCTTTTCCAACAGGATTCAAACAAGTATATAGTTGAGATTTGTAGCATCAATGATTGGGTTTTAATACTCATACATTTTTCTTGGAGAGAACATATGTGAAAATATTTGAGTAAGTGAACATGGCTAACCACCCTAAATTGATTAGCCTTTGTTCCCCATTTCCAGTCTTCAAGAAGTAAAGTTTGTGATTTTTGTAACCTATATATATCTGTTTACAATATGAATGTTTACTAACCATACCTACAAAGAATATTAATCTATAGCTTTATTACTTGCTACTTTTAACACAGCTCTAAAATAAAGTTTCCAAAAAAATGAAAGGAAAAGAAGAAAAATTCTTAATGAGTGTCATAGCATATGTGAGAAAAAAAAATGGATGGAGTGGGATGTGACTTTCTTAATACTAACTAGATAATGAATAGTATAGTCAATAGATCTTATTTTATTTTCTATTGAGTGACACAGATACTGTATTAGGGGAAAAAATACATTTCTCTAGAACAATCTGTGACAAATCCACTTAGAAAACACTAGAGAAAAGAGTTCTCCCATGACAGAGCAGCTCTCTGATGCGATAGTTTGTATGAGTTTAGAATAAATTTGTCCTCCCTGTTTTTCCAGTATGACCCATTACAAAAATACTTAAAACTTCATTTCTGTGCTTCTAGATTGGTAACTTGCTTATTTTTCATTATTTCCCCTTAAAATAGGAAGGTATTCTGAAATTGTACTGTTTTGTCTTGCAAGATGAGGTTCCCAAATTTATTTATAAAGGAAAAATGTTGTTTATGACCCTGTGATACAGAGAATTGTGTTCAGTTAGCAGTGTCATAAAACCTGACTCACTTAAAATTTCAAACAAACCAGACCAAGTGTGGCTACATAATCAAGACACAATATCAGAACTAAATTAAATAAAAACTTGTGTTCCAAGCATATTTATTAATTTATTATGATGAAATGGATTATCTATGCACAACATTGTCTAGTTGTGTAGATAAAACTACGTGCTTTCATGAGACATTTAAGAAAGGCATTAGTGCAGTCATGCTGGGAAGTAGGAAATAGCTTTACAGAAATAAACTCTCCCTCCTATCAATGAATGGAAATTAAGAACTCTAAGAAATATTTTTATTTCTTGGGAAATAAAGAAACATCTGATTTCATTTCTTAAGATTGGAAAACTAAAAACTATTCTAACAGATATGATATTATAATAATTTACAGTTACAGAATAGTGGTATTATAATAAATTTATATTTGCATTAAAAAACCCACACAACATCACAAGAATAACAAAACACAGATGGGACTAGCCTTATACCTTAAATTTTGCCTACTAAGTGATTAATTATTCGATCATAGCTGTCTGAAACCTAGATTTTGGAGCAGACCTACAATGGTCTATATCATAGTTTTATAATTTTTTAGGCAAGGGATTACCCTCCAAAGACCTCTTCTCCTCCACCTGTGAAATATAAATGTTTCCTGTTGTATGGATCAATTTTCCCCACTAAATGGAGATACCATGGAAAGACATTGTCTACTTTTTGACTGTTACACCTTCATCTTTTAGCATGCCTGGCCCATAATAGACATCCAGTCAATATTAACTGATTCAATGAACAAAACGATGCATGAAAAGTCTTTATACACTGAAATATATGCTGATTAGGGGTTATTATTTTAGAAAAAAAGACAAAGCATACATACATAATCTATAGTTAATAAATCTTCCTAAGCATTTGAAAATGTGTTTGATGGGTTTTTATTACTTCTGATTCTGCTTTACAACATGTGTGTCAAAGTTAAGGAATATTTCTCGAGAATGAAAGAATTGTAATTTGGCAAATAAGCTAAATGAGATTCATTCCTACCTTTGAAAAATCTGTGTTAAGGAAGTCTCTATGGTGAAAATTATAATGTAAAAGTTTCAGCTTTCTAGTTATACTACATAAAAAATGAAGTGGCATCGACAAGAGAAAATAAATTCAGTGAAAACATTTAAATATGTTCACCATTTGTGATTTCCCTGAAAACAGTAGTTCTTTCCAAGATAATTATGCAAATTACTTCCTAAGTATTACAATGCACATCTTTACAACAGGGCAACTAAATAAGACTGAACTCTAATACAGTATTCCAATGTCCTCATGACAAGTATACTGTTCTTGTATTTCTTTTCTCCAAGGATAGGAGCTCTCAGGATACATTATTACATATGGTTATGCAGAAATGGTGTTAATGTATTTATGTAAATTTTTTTAAATGAATTTGATACTTTTCAGGGAAAATGTGTGAATCTTCAGTCAATTACTGTGAATGTAACCCCTGCTTTAATGGTGGTTCCTGTCAAAGTGGTGTGGAGTCCTACTTTTGTCATTGTCCATTTGGTAAGTATAATTTAGTGGTTGATACAAAATATCAACCTATTTTGGCAGAGTTTAGTAGTTTTGTTTCATTGTGTCATGGTGTGACTAAGAAAACATTAATAGTTTCACACAAGAGGTTTTATTAAAGGAAAATCTCAAAGGTTTAATATTTTCTAAGTTAATTATGGAAATACCATTGAATATATTGTTTTGATCCTTACTAGAAAAATAATCTGTCCAAGATAATTAAATCTGAGGTTGTTTCTTCAGGACATTTCCTCACAAAACCTCATGAATGTCTGCTCTTTAGCCTAGAGCCTATCAAATGAAACATCCTTTAAGTGCAATTTAACATCACTCTCTACTAAAATCTTTGAGAATAGTTGAAACATTTTGTTTTGCTTTTTTTTTTTTTTACATTTGTTTTTTGCATTAATTCAGCCTTTTCTGTTAGAAGGAGTTGGTAACTTGACATACAGTTTTTATATAGGCTTTGTAGATAATATCATGTAACTAATCAAAATTCAGAATAATTATTCTGTTAAGGAAGAAAATTGCTAAAGAGAATTTTTTTTGTATACATACATATTTATTCATCATAGCAGAATGAATTAAAAGATTCCTTCCAGGCCTCACCCAAATGTTACCCAGCCCTGGGACAGCCAAGAACTATGAGAACAGCTTTGCAGGAAACTTTTAACTTGGTTTGTTTCTTAGGTTGGTGATTATTCCATTTATTTAAAGAGTGCTTTACTCCACAATATAGTATTCATCTCTAGAGGTCCTGCAGGTAGTTAGAGATCCTATCTATTTTCCATAAGAAAGAGAGGAAATGATTTTTTCTATTTTTTTATTGAATATATTTATTATAGCGTTATATCGACCTGAAAAATGAATTTCAATGTATAGTAGAGAAGAGAACTTAAAAAGAATCTGAGGTTTCTGTGCTGTGCTTAGTCATTCAGTCGTGTCCGACTCTTTGCAACCCCATAAACTGTAGCCTGCCAGGCTCCTCCGTACATGGAATTCTGAAGGCAAGAATACTGGAGTGGGTTTCCATTCCCTTCTCCAGGATATCTTCCCAACCCAGGGATTGAACCCAGGTCTCCCCATCTGAGCTACCAGGGAAGCCCATAAATACTGGAGGGGGTAGCATGTCCTGGAGAAGCCAGGGGATCTTCCCAACCCCAGCCCAGGAAATGAACCAGATTACTGACAGATTATTTGCAGACAGATTACTTACCAGCTGAGCTATCAGATCAGATCAGTCGCTCAGTCATGTCTGACTCTTTGTGTCCCCATGAATTGCAGCACGCCAGGCCTCCCTGTCCATCACCAACTCCTGGAGTTCACTCAGACTCATGTCCATCGAGTCAGTGATGCCATCCAGCCATCTCATCCTCTGTCGTCCCCTTCTCCTCCTGCCCCCAATCCCTCCCAGCATCCGAGTCTTTTCCAATGAGTCAACTCTTCACGTGAGGTGGCCAAAGTACTGGAGTTTCAGCTTTAGCATCATTCCTTCCAAAGAAATCCCAGGGCTGATCTCCTTCAGAATGGACTGGTTGGATCTCCTTGCAGTCCAAGGGACTCTCAAGAGTGTTCTCCAACACCACAGTTCCAAAGCATCAATTCTTCGGTGCTCAGCCTTCTTTATAGTCCAACTCTCACCTCCATACATGACCACAGGAAAAACCATAGCCTTGACGAGATGGACCTTTGCTGGCAAAGTAACGTCTCTGCTTTTGAATATGCTATCTAGGTTGGTCATAACTTTCCTTCCAAGGAGTAAGCATCTTTTAATTTCATGGCCGCAGTCACCATCTGCAGTAATTTTGGTAGTAATCAGTAAATGTAACAATAATTCATTTTCAAGTAATTCCATGACTATCCAGTTTTGCTTTTCTAGAACGCAATATCAAAAGAATGATAAAGGGAAATAGAATATGAAAATATCTAATTGTAAGCCTTCTATTTTAGCAATGGTTCTGAGGCCTAGAAATTGAGGGCTTTGTCTATAGTCAAACAAAGAAAATTAAAAAAAAAAACTATCATAAAATGATATAGTGACCATAACACAATTTTATTTTCAGTCCAGGATGATGTTCATAGTACCTCTTTAAAAATATATATATATATATCCTTGAGATTCTCACCAATAATGCACTTGAAGCATTAAAAGGCAGATCATGTTCAAAATAACCACAATGTTACATCTCCTAAAATTTATTTCTTTTAATGATCTCTTTAAAAACAAAAACAAAAACAAAAACTTTTATTTTATGTTGGAATATATTTGATGTTGTGTTAGTTTCAGGTGAACAGCAAAGTGATTCAGTTATGCACGTACATGTTATCTATTCTTTTTTAACTTCTTTTCCTTTTCTATTAGGTTGTTACATAATATTGAGCAGAGTTCCCTGTGCTATACAGTAGGTCCTTGTTGGTTATCCATTTTAAGTAAATTTAAATTTTAAATTTCTTCAGATAACCACAATCAAATTTCATGGTTTAACTTGTGTTTTGGAAGGAAAGATAAAGGGATTGGAGTGGAAAAATTATTTTTAAGTGACTGAATAAAGGTTTTTACATTTAAAAAAATTCCTTTGTACTTCATGTGTACATATGAGGATATAATATAGTTGATAATAAATGAGAACAAATTGTTGCTGCAGTACAGCTGATACAACAGTCATTGCCTTTTGGGTAGAAGGGTTTTGGGGTCCCAGGTAAACCTTCTTCTCACCATACGAGAGATCCTCAGGGGCAAAGGACTAGCAAAATAATATAAATTAAAATAGAGACAGATCACATGTACTGGCAGTGTGCATTTATGTCCCTATTCCTTCCAGTGGAAAAGGCAAAAGAAACATTATTTAAACTTGCATATTGTCAGCTGGAAACCGAAGCCTTACAAGAGAAAGCAAAGCAAAACAAAAAACCTTGAAACAATACAGATTTGAGAAAAAAGAAATCGAATTAAAAGAAAAAAGTAGTATAAATTGAATATAGGTGAAACATACAAATAAAAATGGCAAATGGAACACTTCAAACAAATAGCTGGAAGTAGTTACATGTGAATCCTATAAAACAACATCTTAACTATAATTTTGAAGTTGGAAAAACTTTTGCACTGTTTACCTTCTCATAAGCAAAAGAGCTGTTGCTTAGACTTAATTTTTTTATAAGCTTATGTTTTAGAAAGAAAACATAAGTACTTAAGACTTTGTAAGAGAGCCTATATAGTTATGTTTAAATATGTGTATAGCTTTGTATACACTTGATATTTCTTATTAAAGTAATTTGAATAAATTCTTTTGATCTTTATGTAGCATCTTTAAATAGCATTCCATTTGTAAAGCCACTTTTGAATCCTCATTAAGATGATTTCAAAGACAAAAATTTACATTTCTCTAGAAATGATAATAAAAGTCCTTAAGAAGATAATATATTCTATAAAAAATACTATCATGTTTGAAAGTACAGTATCAATTTAAATAAAATATAGAACATCTTCCCTGTAACCTATATTCAAATTTTAAGTATATTTTCATAGATTTATTAGAACTTAATCATAAGAGACCTAAGGGAACAACTGAAAACTTCTCTTTAACAATCTACTTCATTTTGTATGCCTTATTTTTCCTTTGTATTTAACTTTGATTACACTTTCTGCACATTTAAATAATCTGTATATAATTAAATATATATTTAATATGAACTTGAAATTTTATTCTATATAAAATTTATATGATAGATATATTTATGACATACACAAATAAACATATGCCATATATAATATCAGTTCAGTTCAGTTCAGTCACTCAGTTGTGTCTGACTCTTTGCAACCCCATGGACTACAGCACGCCAGTCTTCCCCGTCCATCACCAACTCTCAAAGCTTACTCAAACACATGTCCATTGAGTCAGTGATGCCATCCAGCCATCTCATCCTCTGTCATCCCCTTCTTCTCCCAGCTTCAATCTTTCCCAGTATCAGGGTCTTTTCCAATGAGTCAGTTCTTCGCATCAGGTGGCCAAAGTATTGGAGTTTCAGCTTCAGCCTCAGTCCTTCCAATGAATATTTAGGACCGATTTCCTTTAGGATTGACTAGTTGGATCTCCTTGTACTATATATAGTATATATGATTTATATAATACATATAATTCTGATAATTTTTTGTGTTAATGATTAAAAATAAATTATATAGATTTCCTACTCATTTAAAATAAATATTATCTCAGCCTTTACAGAAAAAAGATAAATGACACAAGGAAATTCTAGGCCATTTTAATATAAAGAACATTTGGATATAAAATGTAGCATAGTCAAAACAACCAGATGATCAGTAGATCTGGCCTCAAATTTTGGCTCTGTTTCTCATGGTTCCATGACCTTGGACAAGTTTTAAGTATTCTATAAAATGATGACATTGATTTCTTCTAGCAGAACAATTCCCTGAATCTAAATTTAATGCATTTACATGAGATGTACAGCCAAAATGAAGGAATGAAATCTTTGCAAGTTAATATGAATTATGATGTATTGGCATGGGTTAATTTTCCGATCATTTGCTACAGTCTACTAATATTTGTGGGAAAAGAATTTTGGCTTAGCATTGTAACATCAATAAAACTCATTTTTCAAGTTTGAAAAAGAACCAGCACAAACAAGTGGGAATGCTGAATTTCAGAAAAACAGAAAGCTATTTCAAAGTAGCTGCTGTAAATCATACCCAAAGAGGGTATAAAACAAAAAAAAAAGAGAGAGAGAGAGAGATAAAAAACTTATTTTCATCTGTGAAAGCAATGATTCCTTTTCTTAATTTTTTGACTCAAAAATACCACAAGTGCAGGAACTAATTTTGTTTTTAGTAAAAAACAAATTTACAATCCTTAGTTGAATTAAAAATGTTTTCAAGAATTCTGTATTATGAAGGAAGTAACTGGGTTGAAAATGACAGCATATTGAACTTTAAAAAGATTGACAAAATCACTTTGAATGTTTTCCAGGAAAGAAACCTCTTCAGACATATTCCATTCCACTAATTCTAGTTTTAAAAAATAAGGCATAGTTAGATCAATTAGGATGTGTTTCCTAATTGGCCAAAGAAAAACAATTTTACCAGTTTATCATTTCTTATATGCTTTTGAAATCTTTTTTATTTCTATTTCAATTAAATTTAGACAGTATTCTTTGGAGAGTAATAAAAATTTGTTAAAAGTATGACCTATTATTGTAACTTTAAAACATTTTAGTAAAAGTCATATAATAAAACTTTATTTGAATGTGATGTGTCAAAATGTTAATTTTCCCATCTACAGGTGTCTTTGGAAAACACTGCGAGTTGAATAGTTATGGATTCGAGGAGTTATCATACATGGAATTCCCCAGCTTGGATCCCAATAACAACTATATTTATGTCAAATTTGCAACTATTAAAAGTCATGCTTTATTGCTTTACAACTATGACAACCAGACAGGGGATCGGGCTGAGTTTCTGGCCCTTGAAATTGCTGAAGAAAGGTTAAGATTCTCTTTTAATTTAGGCAGTGGTACCTATAAACTCACCACCATGAAAAAGGTGTCAGATGGACATTTTCACACTGTGATTGCCCGGAGAGCAGGAATGGTAAGATATTCACTCCGCATTAAAATTTGCTTTATTGTTGTGTATCCAGTCAACCAGGCTGGAAACTTGAAATGTTAAAGCATGAATTGTGGTTCAAATTAAGTTTAATTGTACATATTCGCTTAGAGAAAAATCTCCCGGAGAGCAGGGATTTAGAAAATTGCAGTGTCCCTGATTATTGATGTACCCAGTCATATTGAATCTGACAGAATTAGAACAAACATGGATTCTGGTGATATACATAGATTGGTGCTTATATTAGCCATAGTGATTTTCTAACACTGAGAGTTGAAGCTAATGGAGTTTAGTAGATCACAACCCTCCAAGCTATATAAGGTATCCATATTGCTAAGATGTTATCCATGGGCTCTTGTGTAGAATAGAGGATTTTACCTGATGACCTCCAAGGTCCCCTTAAACTTCGTGAGCATTCTTTGATTTTATCAAAGAAGGACTTGAGAGCAAGAGGGAGGACAAAGAAAGAGGCACCATGAGATATACCCAACAGGAAAGAGAAAAAAGCTATTTCAGTTCATTTGTAATGGATCACCACACTAATCAGGTTTTAGTGGGGGGGGGGGGGAAACCCCTTGTCATTATTTCTTCAGTCAGAGGAAAAAATTCCCATTTCGGAATACATCCAAAGTAAGGCCCCTACTGGATTTTGAATCTGTTGCTCTCTACGTTTCAAAAGGATTTTGTTGGAAACTGGCAAAATCATTAACTTTTCAGATCTGAATCATTGCAAAGACAGGATAAAAACATCTCAATTTACAGCAGTACTGGTAGAAAAATTCAACAGTAAAAGAGAAGGTGCATTTAACTCTGAAGATGAAATTGAATGAGCTTTTATTCAAATAAAACTTTCCCTCAAGTATTTTTCCTTTGAGTTGTGTCACCAAGCTTTTAGAAAATAAGAAAAATATGTTAAGTATTAACATTGCTGAAAATATGATGTCATATGGACGTTTTCCTAATTAAAGCATTCATAAATGTCCACGTGACTCTCTAGCTTATGATAGGTTTAGGAATCTCTAGAATGGATGGGTAGTTTACATAGCATACATAGAGATGTGTTACCATTTTGTCTTGGAAATAAACTGCAAGGAAATGTGCTTAAATTAATAGTCAAAATAAGCATATATTGTATTATGAAGACCTAATACCTCTTCTGATATTGAATGTCACTCAGTTTTATAGATCACTGGAAGAATTAACATTTAAAATAGTTAACTAAAAAAGGCATGAAAGTCTTGACATATAATTGAGAATGTAAATGTTTCCTAAAATTGATAGTATTGATGATAATTTCTTTGAGAAGGTGGCAAGAAAGAAATTTACACAGTTTATGAGAGTTTACTCTATGAAGTTTATAATCAGTTACAGTAATTAACTTATAGGAAAATTTTTCAATAGTTTAGCCAGTAATATTTGATGCACAGTAAGTATAAATCAGCCCTATTTATTATTTCTGAAATGTGAAGTATTTAAGATCTACTTTTACAAATCCCAGCTAAATATATATTTTTATGGTCAGTCTCACAAAATCATCTGCGATATTGATAAAAATGTGATACTCAAGAAACAAATCATTTCCATACATAATGAAAGACAGGAAACCTAATTCTTTTGCAGTTAAGTCAAAGGTAATGTTAGTTAACTTGCTTAACCACCCTGTTTCATGTTTCCTCCCTTTGCTTTGCTTTAGTTAAAATTTACCTCAAATGACAATCCTTCTTATAAATGCTTTCATAGTATTTATTTTCCTTCTCTAGAAGTGGAGAAAGTTGGATTAGTCTTGTCCTATGGTATTCAAGTAAATTTAGGTAGAGTCTTTGGTTTTCTGCATTAGGAGAAACCATCAGTCCTTCTGTGTTTCTGGATTTGGGATCAGGCCTCTTATTATTTACTAGCCATGCTGTGAAATACCACACTCTGAATATCAACTTTATAATTTCACCAGTGAAAATATGCGAAGTTTTGCAGAATTTCACTGCTGTTTGGAAAACAAAGAAGGGGCATCACAACAGCCTTGCAGAGCACAGAGTAGCACGAATATGCAACAATCTTGGTCTTAAAGTGGATCACTGTCATCCCCAGTGGCCACTGCCCAATATGGAGAGCCCTGAATTCCATCATATTCTTGAGCCTGATGACCATGACTTGATGACTTTATTCTTGATCAAATAGAGTATTAATATGTCATACTAAACAGAAGGTTTTTTCCTCAGGGGAATGTGCATCTCTTAAGATACAAAAATGATTACTGTAGGTTGTGATTTAAATGATATTGGTGAGTTACTACTGTATAATAATATATAATAATGCATTCACACTATAGATAAATATGCTGTAATATGCCATTTGTAAAGAATGGTTCTTAAAAATGAAAAGAGCATCTATATGACTTGTTTAAATCATCTCAAACTTTATCTTTATTATAAGTATTACAATCTTCATAGGTTGCAGAAGTAATATTTATATTATACTTCCAAAATCTTTTTGTGAATATGACTGAAATATTATTGGATATAACTTTTTTAAAATTAGACATCTATTTTTTTTGTTTCTTTTTTGGAATAGCTAGATAGTAGGATAAGCATTTTTCTTAAGATTGTAATCCCAGGAAGCTGTCTCACACCTAACGTATGATATCCTAAGAGATATTAATGACATTTTTATTCTTTCATCTGTAAAACAAGGGTGCTGGAGAAGATTTTTTAAAGTACTTTCCCACTTCTTACATGTAATAGTTTCACAGTTTTAACTTTAGGTATATAAAGGAAACGTGTACCCCTAATTGGATCATGTATTATAATTGTGGATTTTCCTGGTGGCTCAGACGGTAAAGAATCTGCAATATTGGAGACTTGGGTTCGATCCCTGGGTTGGAAAGATTCCCTGGAGAAGGGGATGGAAATCCACTCCAGTATTCTTTCCTGGAGAATTCCATAGACGGAAGAGCCTGGCAGGCCACAGTCCATATTGCCAATGCTTCATCTGAATTATAATTGTATTATACTATTGGGTGGCTCAGAAAGCTTGCTTGAATTTTTCCGTAAGTTGTTATAGAAAAAATAAGTGAACTTTCTGGCCAACTCAATGCATCAAAATTTTAATTCAATTTAAAAATCATGTCCAGGTAGAAACAAACTGTATTATAGTATACTATTGGGTTACTCAGAAAGTTCATTTGGATTTTTCCATAATATGTTATGGAAAAATCCAAATGAAATTTCTGGCCACCCAATATATCAAAATTTTATTTCAGTTTAAAGATCATGTCCATGCAGAAACAAGTCCTGGGTAGTGTTAGCTGAAAAGAACAACAGGGACAATAGAGTTCATACTAAACATTTCTTTCTCTTGCTTTATAGGCAGCTTCTTTAACTGTGGACTCTTGTTCTGAGAACCAAGAAGCAGGATACTGCACTGTTAGTAATGTGGCAGTTTCAGATGACTGGTAAGTAAAATTATTAGTTTGATCTTTATTATTAATTAAAATTCAAAGTGAAATTATATTTTAAAGTAATTTTGTTATGCTAAGTATTATATAAAAGTTGAAGATATTTTGTCCTCTCTAAAGGGATTTTCATATTAAAAAACAAGAAGTTAATAGTCTACAAAATGTGTAAAAATGGTGTAAAAATGAAGTGGTACAGATGAGGATAAAGCTAGAGAAAGGAAAGCTTATCCTCTTTCAGAAGCTCCATGAAATAGTTGCACATGACCGGGGTCCTGCAAGAAGGTTAGGATAAGGATCCCATCCTCTTTTAAATGTATTTTTGAAAGTTGTATGTGACAATGATTGACAGATATTTTTCACTAGTGCCTGAAGGTGAAATACAATCTTACCTAAAACATAAGTGATTTTTATAGAAATAGTTACAGAGAGAGAAAAGGAAATAGTGATACATCATCCATTTGCCTTAATTGACTTACTCGATTCCTTGTTATCTCTGTGGTGAAGGAAAAATGTAATCTGACATTAATATTAATGTTGTTACTTCTACTGCATTCTATTTTCTGATAGTATGCACCTTCTTAAAAACTTAACATTGTTATATGCATCTCATTTGACTAACTGAAAATATTATTTCCACTAGTTTTGTAATTTTCTGAACCCTGAAAAATCTAACAATCCTGTAGGTATCTGTTTAGAAAACATGCATCTGTAAGTAACGTTTTCCATTGATATGTACTATGTCTTAATATATGCCAGGAAAAGTTACAGTCATCCTTTCTTAAACTAAATATTGTACGGGAATCTACTGCATTGATACTAATATACATGTCTTTCCCTTCTTATTTTCAATTGAAGTATAATTAAGTTACAATGTTGTGCCAACCACATATCTTTCCTTTCTTATGTAGGACTCTGGACGTTCAGCCTAATCGAGTCACAGTTGGTGGTATTAGAGCACTGGAGCCAATCCTTCAGAGGAGAGGACACGTAGAAAGTCATGACTTTGTTGGGTGTATAATGGAGTTTGCAGTCAATGGAAGGCCTCTGGAACCCAGCCAAGCTTTGGCAGCACAAGGGATCCTAGATCAGTATGGCAACCTCATTTCTTACTATTGTAAAGAAAACTGTAAATACCAAGTGTGTGATAATTGAGCATCAAAAGATGAAATTATTGTGCTCAAAGCTCCAAAAATACCAAGTGTTTTATGCTGTTTTGAATTTTAAGTATTTCCTTATAGCTGTGAGATTATGGGAAAATATATGGATGTGTGCATGTATGCATGTATGTACTTTACATAGTTGTGAGAAGTATATGAGTTAAGTAAGTAAATCACATAAAAAGGAACCTGGCACATAGTAATATATAAGGGTTAGCAGTAAGTGTACAAAATCGATTAGAGAGTAAATAGTTTTACATTTAAATATACTATTCCCTTGATCTGGCTCTAGAGTCAAATAAAGGGACAAGGCAGATCCCTGCTCTTGAGGAGTTCTTACTCTCTTTAAATTCCTGATTACTAGACTCTAGTGCAGCCAATGGCACCCCACTCCAGTACTCTTGCCTGGAAAATCCCATGGACGGAGGAGCCTGGTAGACTGCAGTCCATGGGGTCGCGAAGAGTCAGACACAACTGAGCAACTTCACTTTCACTTTTCACTTTCATGCATTGGAGAAGGAAATGGCAACCCACTCCAGTGTTCTTGCCTGGAGAATCCCAGGGACGGGGGAGCCCGGTGGGCTGCCGTCTATGGGGTCGCACAGAATCAGACACGACTGAAGCGACTTAGCAGCAGCAGCAGCAGCAGCAGTGCAGCCATAATTAATGCCTGACAATATATTATATTCCCCTAATTTAGTTACTTTCCCCTTCTTCAGTAGCTCTATCATGCCTCTTCTTTACACAAACTTCAGACATCATCTCTTGCATCGTTTTCCCAGCTAATGAATTTGCTTCCTAACTTGCTTAGAAAATTGAGGTGGATAAAAGCAAAACTTCCCAAAGCTCATTTCTCCACAGCTGCCCATGCAGCCTGTAGTCCACCCTGTAGCCTATCACTGAATGAATTGCTCCTAATTCTGAAAAGACCAACCCCCCTTCTACACCTAGACTTCATCTCCCCAAACTTTCTTAAAATAGCAATCCAGCTTTCTAAACAATGTTTTTCTTATTTCAATTTAGGCTAGTATTTCTTCCACTTCATAGTTTTAAAAAACTTTGTTATCTTATTTTCCATTTTTCTATCTTTGTCAAAGTGACCCATAACCACTGTGTTGCTAAAATCAGTGGTCAAGTCTCCTCTTATTTGAACTTCAGCAACACTGAGAACAACGCTATTAGTTTGTCCACCAGCACATGATACAAAGTTGGTTTTCTATTCTCATTTTTCTCATCTTAACTTCTTCCATTTTGTATTGGTATTCATTAAATCATTAAAATTTTTTTGTCATTTTGTATAGTCTTTTGGCTCAGACGCTAAAGCATCTCTCTGCAGTGCAGGAGACCTGGGTTTGATCCCTGGGTTGGGAAGATCCCCTGGAGAAGGAAATGGCAGCCCACTCCAGTATTCTTGCCTGGAAAATCCCATGGACTGCGGAGCCCGGTAGATTACTGTCCATGAGGTCGCAAAGAGTCGGACACGACTGAGTGACCTCACTTTGGTTTTAAGTACTGTCTCTAAAGCTGGTAACTCTGAAATATTTATCTTAAACCTGACCTCTCCTCTGAACTTTACCCTCCTATCTGACAGCATACACAATATCCAAGGTATATTTCTAACAAGTCTTTCAAACTTAATTTTAAGACTGAACTTCTGACCTTCCTTCCCGACTCCTCCCAAACCCACTCCTTGTATTTTGTCTCATCTCAGATAATAATAACTCAGTCCATGCACTTGGTCAACCACAATTTCTATACCACCTTTGACTCCTCTCTTTCTGACAAAATGTGGTATGTCAATCCACCAGCAAACAGCTGCTGCTGCTGCTAAGTCGCTTCAGTCGTATCTGACTCTGTGCGACCCCATAGACGGCAGCCCACCAGGCTCCCCCATCCCTGGGATTCTCCAGGCAAGAACACTGGAGTGGGTTGCCATTTCCTTCTCCAATGCATGAAAGGGGAAAGTGAAACTGAAGTCGCTCAGTCATGTCCGACTCTGTGAGACCCCATAGACGGCAGCCCACCAGGCTCCCCCATCCCTGGGATTCTCCAGGCAAGAACACTGGAGTGGGTTGCCATTTCCTTCTCCAATGCATGAAAGGGAAAAGTGAAACTGAAGTCGTTCAGTCGTGTCCGACTCTTAGCGACCCCATGGACTGCAGCCTACCAGGCTCCTCCATCCATGGGATTTTCCAGGCAAGAGTACTGGAGTGGGGTGCCATTGCCTTCTTCAACCAGCAAACAAAATGAGGCTTAAAAAACAGAAGTCATGTCAATCCACTATATTTAAAATAGATAACCAACAAGGAACTACTGGATAGCATGGGAAATTCTGCTCAACACTCTATGATAACCTAAATGGGAAAAAAAAATTTGAAAAAGAGTAGAAATATGTATATCACTGAATCAGTTTGCTGTATACCTGAAACTAACACAACATTGTCAATCAACTCTACTCCAATATAAAACAAACAAAAAAAATTAAAGAAAATAAAAACAGAAATCAGTTCTTACTCTGATTTATAAGACTGACTTCCCCTTGGTTGACTGACCTCTACCAAAAGAGCCTGGAATGTAAAGAGGCATAAAGGCAGTTTATTTGGGATCTTCAGATTGCAATTTAAGGGTCACAGACTCCAGAGGAGCCCAAAGTAATGTCCCATTGGAAAGAAAATGAACAAGCATTTTGTTTGTTTATTTGGTAGGAGAAAGAGCGAAATTAATGCAGGCTTACACAAGTTGCTTATCAAAACTTTGGACTGGAGGGTAAAATTATTCTACACTTATGACTGGCTTCTGGAGCACACCTCATTTGTTATTAGGGGAAAGTGTGTTTTCTTTAATCCAGGGAAAGTTTGGTTCTCAGCATTATTCTTTCCTTTTTGCAACTCAGCAACTATTCAGCAGTTTAAATGTAGTGTTCAGCAAAGGTCCAGCATAGACAGCAAACATGGAAGTACTCAGGTCATGTCCCAGCCATGTCTGACATAGTTCTTTTCACATCTTTACCTTCCTTACCATTATCTACCTCTTCTCCTTGTTCACATCACTGTTGTGACTATATTCAGCCATTTGGTGTTCCTCAAACATGCCAAGGACACTTCACTTCAGGACTCTCTCACTTGTCTCTTTCCTCTGCCTGGAAAGATCTTTGACCAGATATACTTTGCTCTCTCACTTTATTTATGAAGTGAAATCCTTCATAGTTATTCATGAAGACAAATCCTTCTTTCACTGTCTAACCTCTAACCTAGAGATCCAGGAACATCCCCCAAATATTCCCAGTCCTTCTTCTCTGCCTTAATTTTCCCACAGAACTTTCTTCTTTCTAAACATACTACACATCTATCTAAAGTTTTTTGTTTGCCTCCCCTACAAGGAAACAAAAAAAGTATTCCATGAACACATGGATTTTTTTCATCATTTTATCTCCATGCTTAGTACCACGTTTGACATGTAGCAGCCATTCAGTAAAGATAAGTTGCATGAGTCATTTAATGGAGGAGCTGGGTACTCAAATAAACATGTAGCCCTGAGAGCACATGAACCAAAGTGTTTATTTGACCAAGAAGTTTTGCTCAATTAAGAATTACTTTAAAAAAGAAATTACCACCTCTTTCTTTGCTGTTTAAGATGTTTTGCTTGATCTTGTCTTTTATGAATGAGGCAGGGCGTATGTTACAAGGCAACTTAGAGTTTGACAAAAAATTGAGTTCATGAAAACTGAACAGGTTAATAAAAGTTTATATGTAATGTTATCAAATTTCTCCCCCTGCCGGCTTTGCGCTCTGTGTCTTTATTCTGATTTTATTTTAGGTGCCCCAGACTAGAAGGCGCTTGTACTCACAGTCCCTGCCAACATGGTGGCACGTGTACAGATTACTGGTCGTGGCAACAGTGTCATTGCACCGAAGGACTGACTGGGAAATACTGTGAAAAATGTATGCAAGCTATTTTATCTTCCGCTGGAAATTCCAATGACCATACAAAGTATAACTATATGTACCTAAATATGTACTTGAATTAAAAGTATTATGTTTTGATGCTATTGAAAATATTAAATGGGGAATAATTGGTAAATACGGTGACATGTTCTCAACCCAATTCATGTTCTCAACCCAAAGGAGCATGAAATCTTTTTAGAAATACTTCCTAAATATGTCCTTAGTTTTCATTTTATATCAGTTAGTTATTTTTGTTTTACCTATATAGGAATGCTTGGAAATGTACAAGACCAGAGCTATATTCAGGATTTGGTTTAATATTATCTACCTTTATGGGATATTTCTCTGGTGAACATGTTGTGTTTGGTTGAAAAGTAAAAGTACTGAATTGCTGAACGCTGAGTTCAAAACATGCAATGGCAATAAAATCTATTATAGTTAAAGGTGATAGTTAAATTTTAAATTGCAATTACTGAAATTGGTTTCAAATATTTTTTTCAAATTCTTTTGTTAGTTATTTGTTTCTAAATCATAATATTATTAATAAGATATTAATGACATTCACGAGTTCATTAGAGAATACTTAGTCGCTTCAGTTGTGTCTGACTCTCTGCGACCCCGAGGACCATGGCCAGCCAGGCTCCTCTGTCCATGGGGTTCTCCAGGCAAGAATACTAGAGTGGGTTGCCATTTCCTTCTCCATTGATGAAGTATGAAGTGACTGAAGTGAAGTCACTCAGTCGTGTCCGACTCTTTGCGACACCATGGACTGTAGCCCACCAGGCTCCTCCATCCATGGGATTCTCCAGGCAAGAGTACTGGAGTGGGTTGCCTTTTCCTTCTCCATCATTAGAGAATGGTGTTCTCTAATTTTGGGCTGTATATGACTAACTCTAATGGAATCTTTTTAATAGAATTGCTTTGTTGTCAGATAAGTGGTTACTACCTAAATCATTGCACCTATCTGACCACTTTTTAAGTAGTCATTTGATTCTGCTATGAGAATGAATAAAAATTTATGATTAAGTATATACTATAATCAAAAAGATCTGGGTAGCAGAGGTATGTTTGTGTTTATTTAGGATAAAATCAAAACACAGAAAAAGTGCATTTTCACATGATATTTTTTTAAAGTAATGAGTATTTAGTAAGTAGGAATCTAATTATATTTGGAAAATAAAATGCCACTCACATGAGAAAAGCCTGTGGTTATTTTTAAAAAATTGAGGTATGATTCATACTACATAGTTTACCTTCTTAAAGTGTACCGTTCACTGCTGAAACCTTTTTGAGCTCATTTTCTTCATGTTCTTTCTTTAGATCTGTTAGCTATAACACACTTAAGTACTTCAGAAGTGTAAAGATTTATTAGATTATGAAAATATAATATATATGATAATTATACATGGTCACAAATTAAATCTATGTACTTATTAGTACTAATAAAGTTAGTTGCAAATATGAATGTTTGTTACCTTTCTTTGTTCAAATTTTCCATGTTAGAGACTTTAAAGATTATTCATTTTAGAAACACAGTGAAACTTATCATTAAATTTTTCAACTGTATATTTTTAAAGTGTAAGCTATCTCTCCAGGTATTCATAGTGTATATAGCATATATCAAATATTTTACTGAATATTTTCTAAATGAATAATTGTAACAATATGTTTTACATTTCATGGTTCTGACATAGATTTAAGCATTTGAAATCAACTCACACATTAATTCTCAAGTGGCAATTATTTTCTCAGAGGAGGATTAGGGGACACTGATTCCAAGTTCTTAATAATTTCATTGTTCGGTTTTATAAATTTTTGTCACCAAAGAAACTCTAAGAAATGCCTGTTGGATGCATTCATGTTTATCTTTCTTTGTTGTCTTTCAGCTATTACCCCGGACACAGCCTTATCATTAGAAGGCAAAGGGCGCTTGGACTACCACATGAGTCAGAATGAGAAGCGGGAATATTTGTTGAGACAGAGCATCCGAGGTGCCATGTTGGAGCCTTTTGGTGTGAACAGTCTGGAAGTAAAATTCAGGACAAGAAGCGAGAATGGCATTTTAATCCATATCCAAGAAAGCAGCAATTACACTACTGTGAAGGTAAGATAAAAGCTAATGGTGACTTCATTTGATTAGACCGCCTGCTGTGTCATGGTTTAAATCACTTCTCCCATAATTTCTATCCTTTTCTTTACAACCCATTAGAGTTCCGACTAATGCTGGGCACTATTCCAATATCAACTATCTTAACTATTCCTCAGGCATTGGCCAGAGTAACAAAGATCTGAATGGTTTGGTTTCTAAACACTTTTGTTTAGAATAGAGACCACTGCTGGGTAGGCGAGCAAAGAAAGAATTTGTTGCAATCTATTTTGCCAGACAAAAAATTTATATTGTTTTTAACCCTACTTTAAAACAAAGTAAAACCAAAAGATGTCTTTGAAATGGAAAAAATACTTTTTTTCCAAAAATTATTCCTAACACTTATATGTATATGTTAATTGGCAGGACAAGAATAATTTTTTTTTAAACTTTCTGCCTTTATTCTGGAACATATTTATATTTGATCCACTATCCATGTAACGCCTGTGAAATTAAATATCTTTGGAATTTATTGTAAGTAAAATTTCAGTTAGCTTCTCCAAATAATTTCTAAATAAATCTCTAAATAAATATTTCTGCAACATTATATTTCATGGTTGATTTATCATTAGGCTTTTTACACATCTTTTTTTTTTCTCAGCTGTAAATGAGTTATATATATATATCTATAAATATATAGTATATTATAATTCTGCTCATAATTTTTATATTACCAGAAGAATTATTAGAATTTATATTAATAAATTCTTAAGAAAACAAACCCATATTTCCTGAATTATTTCTACTTATATATCAATATTTTGAAAATTACTAAAAGCTTAGTTTATAAAGAAAGAAGCAATATACTTAGAAAATTAGTAGGTTCAATTCACATACAATGCTAAAAATAAAAACAGACATTCACCTCTAAACTTCAGCCTCTTTATTCTCAAAATTTCTCTCCATCCAGGAGAACTCTGGTTGGTACATGGCCTCTTATTTTGTCGCTAAGTCATGTCTGACTATTTTGCAACCCCATGGACTGTAGCCCACCAGGCTCCTCTGTCCATGGGATTTTCCAGGCAAGAATGCTGGAGTGGGTTGTCATTTCCTTCTCCAGGGGATCTTCCCAACCTAGGGATCGAACCCGTGTGTCCTGCATTGTCAGACACATTTTTTTTACTGCCACCAGGGAAAAATGTATATACCTTTAAATATTTAGTACAAAAAGAAATGTTTCTAAGATTCTCATAATCTCCCTGGTCTAGCCATTCCCAACTGGGGGTGATTTTGATTTGGCAAAGCTTGGAAACATTTTTCATTGTCATGGTTGTTGGGGGCAGGGGAGAGGGGCAGTACTACAGGCTTCTAGTGGTTGGGAGTCAAATATGCTGCTAAATATCCTTCAGCACACAACACAATACCCTGGGAGAAAGAACCATCCAGTCTGAATGTCAGTGCTGCTGAGACTGAGAAACTCTGCCCAAATCCAGTTGGAGAATAACTTCAAATTATAATTTTACCTCCATTATTGAAACAAAGAGCCCAGTTCCAGAAGTAATAGAGTAACTGCAAAACAAAACACCTAAGTCACTGTTTAATGGTATTTGGCGCTTATAGTTTTCATTGAAAAGTGTATTGGAAGTAAAGAAAGCAGTAGACCTGAATATTCTTACAAGAAACATTTTTTATACGCACTGAGAGGCTTTGACATTGAGGTCTGTGCATTATCTGTTCGGTTTCTTCCAAGTCCTCGTGCCATTTAAATGACATATGAAATATTTCTGTATGTTATCTCTTTAAGCCAAGAGATACAAAAACAATGTGCTTGGAGAAATCAGAGACAGAATATTTTTCTTCCTCAAGGAAGAAGCTGAATGTCAGGATCCATTTTTACCACCATAAAAATCTTGCTTTTCCAACAGGACAGCAGCATGCAACTTCTCCAGATTTTGTTACATTGGTAGCAAGCACTTGGAGATTTCTTTTCTTCCTGAAGAGAAATTGAATCAAAATAATGACTAATGCAGGCCATTCACATTTCCTTTGTATGAAAATTTTGAAAGGTAGCTTTTCAGAGATTAAGGGGTTTGGCAGGTAGAGTAAATAGACTAGGAAATAAAAACAACAACAACAGTGATTAAGGAGAACTGAACAGTCAGGAAGAGAGTGACTGTTGTAAGCAGGCAAGTTACTTGGATGACAGGAATACGATCTGCTTATCCGGGCGAGGAAGCTAGTTAGAATGTACTGTTACTTATCAATTAGTTTATCAGTGACCACCGGTCCTGGTTTTCTTCTTTCCTTTTTGGCTCAGTTTCTGACAGTTGCTTTCTCTCTCTCTTTCTTTCTTTATTCAGATTTAAAAAAAAAAAAAAAAAAAAAGAGGAAAGAAAGAAACTAAGGAGAGAAAAATTCAGAGAGAAAAACAAAAGAAAAACATTCTTATGTATCATAGGTTTTACACTGTATTTAAAGTGTTTCACATATCTCTCTTCTTTCCCCTCACTTGGTTTATTTCCTTATTTGGAAATGTAATAATGCTAGGCGATGGACTTTGTATCTACTCCAAATCATTCTGGTTTGGGTATGTAGTTTGCTTGTTTTTGTTTTGAAGTAAGGCCGGGTATGCTGTACAGACTTGGGATGATTCCAAGCCCTATAGAGTCAAAAATAAGTAAATAAATGAGCAAATGAATCAATGAATAAATAAAACCAAGCAAAAAATGCACATGATATTTTGACAGCTAGGGTGGATGGAAGAGTTAGGTAGAGTGTTATTGGGGAGAGGTAGAACATGAAGAATGTTGTAATGGAAACATAGATTCTTATTCATCCTACTCCACACATGGTGTGTTCCATGGACCTTTTCACCAGAAATTGGTCAAATGAAATAATGACAGGTTGTGATCAATTAGGAGAGAAACATGAAGCTTAGAGAAGTCTTTTCGGAAGGCTTCTTTCCAAAAAGGACCCTGGCTAGAACCTAAGATGAATTGCTATACTTCCTGTGTGTTTCATGAGACTTTGTCCATTTGATGATATTACTGTCATTTAACCACAATTTTCTTTTTTTTTTTTTTTTTGTTCTGGGTTCAGTATTGGGATATATTATTATCTGGAGAAACAGCTTTAATAAAATATTTCATTATGAATAATGTATGTAAATGTGTTAGGCATATTTTCCACAAAGTAAAAATGAACTCATTTTTAGTTCTACCAGATGTGTTTGTTGCATGTAGAAATAACATTTGATCTGAGTGACAAAATAAACGGATCCATCCTTTCATTCCCGTCATTTGATGCTCAGTGCCACTTTATCCTCTGGCAGTAGTGACGGGATTATGCTCTTTTCATCCTGCTTATAAATTATTCCATTTTCTAAGTGTCTACTTAGAAAACTGGAAACATGGGAGCTGGAAACTGGAGTAAGAGCCTCATGTTATCCAATGTTCTAGTGGGCAAAGTAAAAGAAACCAAATATCCCTTAGATAAATATTAAAAGACAGCCAAAATAAAGACTTGCCCAGACACCTCATTATTAAGAGCTCACCCTTTATTCATCACACTTGTCATCTCAATAAATGATATAAATAATAAGCATGATTTTTTAAAAAAAATAAAATTCCAGTGTGTAATAGATGACAGGTAAAACAATGTATTTATGTTTTTACTTTTCCAACTATGCTTCATTTTTAGTTAAGCACTGATTTCTCTTTTTGGATATAGTTTTAGTATTTTTTGATAGCTGTGGGCCATTTACTAAACAATTTTTTTAACTTGCAATTGCCATTAAAAAAGAAGTAATCATATGAGGTGGATCAATGAGGTGGATGAAACTGGAGCCTATTATCCAGAGTGAAGTAAGCCAGAAAGAAAAACACCAATACAGTATACTAACGCATATATATGGAATTTAGAAAGATGGTAACAATAACCCTGTGTACGAGACAGCAAAAGAGACACCGATGTATAGAACAGTCTTATGGACTCTGTGGGAGAGGGAGAGGGTGGGAAGATTTGGGAGAATGGCATTGAAACATGTAAAATATCATGTATGAAATGAGTTGCCAGTCCAGGTTCGATGCACGATACTGGATGCTTGGGGCTGGTGCACTGGGACGACCCAGAGGGATGGAATGGGGAGGGAGGAGGGAGGAGGGTTCAGGATGGGGAACACATGTATACCTGTGGCGGATTCATTTTGATATTTGCCAAATCTAATACAGTTATGTTAAGTTTAAAAATAAAATAAAATTAAAAAAAAAAAAAAAAAAAAAAAAGAAGTAATCATAAAAAGGTGTGATTTACCTATCCTAAGAGGAGTATTCACCCTATTATTATCTCACTTGTGTTCTGGAAAATGAATACATACATCTTGAAAAACTAGTTATAAATATAAGAATACCTTGAAAATTATCAAATGTGAACCTATTAAAGGTGAAGGTATATGTTACTTAAAATTGTAAAGTCAATATAAGTAAATATACTCTCATACAGCCAGACTCAAGTATTCTCTCTGCTTTAAGTTGATCAGTGTCTTAGTTTCTTTATACTTCTGCTTTTATTTAAGCATATCATAGTTTAATTCTAATTATTTTTAATATGTTTTACAGATTAAGAATGGCAAAGTACATTTTACATCAGATGCTGGAATTGCGGGCAAAGTGGAGAGAAATATTCCTGAGGTCTATGTTGCTGATGGCCACTGGCATACTTTCCTAATTGGGAAAAATGGAACAGCCACAGTGTTGTCCGTTGACAGAATTCATAACAGAGACATCATTCACCCTACTCAGGATTTTGGTGGCCTGGACGTGCTCACTATATCTCTTGGAGGAATTCCTCCCAATCAAGCTCATCGAGATGCTCAAACAGGTAAATGCTTGTGCTGAGTGGAGGCACAAAAGAAAGGTAAAATTGTTCCTATAAAAGTAGCTAGATGCCTGATAACATCCTTTAGGAATACTCCCTGGAGAAGGGAATGAAAACCCACTCCAGCATTCTCACCTGGAGAATTCCATGGACAGAGGAACCTGGCGGGCTACAGTCCATGGGGTCGCAAAGAGTCGGATACGACTGAGCAATTGACACGTCCACTTTTACTTTTCAAGACCATCATAAATATCTTTAGAAGGTTAGTAATAAATTATTGGCCATCACTTTCTTTAGCCATTTTCTACCAAGTTCATAATTCAGTCCAGGATGTTTTGATCCTTTCCTTGTGCACTGAACATTTATTTATACATTCATTCATTTACTCATTCATTTGTGCATTCACACAACAGATATTTACAGAGCCCTGTAGGTACTTGGCGTGAACTACAATGGTGGACTCTTTCCATAGAATGCATGCTCCTGTAAGGAAGACACACATCAATCAAGTCGTTACACAAGGAAATATATTATTTTAACCTATGATAAATGATGTGAGGAAGAACATAGAATTCTAAGAGATTGCCAAAAAGGGAGAAAGGGAGACTTCTCTGGAAACTGACATGAAAATGAGGATGGGAGGGAATGAAAAATTAATTTATATTGATGAGAACAAAAGGGGAAAAATAGATTGTCAGGATCACAGAACCCACAACACTGAGGACTGATGTCACCAATAAAGATGAAGTTGGAGAACAACAGGTCTTCTAGAGCATGTGCAATCTTGATCTCATTCTTGGAACAGTAAGAAGTTAATCACAGGAGTATCAAAATAACTGAAAAATACCTGAAAAATTAATCATAGGAGTGTCAAAATGGGATATTCAGTGATATTAAAGATCTTTTGGGTTACACTCTGGAAAGTGCATGGGAGAAGGACAAGAGGGGACTTGCATAAATTAGCTGGAAGATACTGCAGTGATCTAGCCAATGTATTTTGTGAGGATTGACTATGTGGTGGCAGGAGATTTACAAGAAGGAGATAGGGAATAATATCAGGAATGAAAGTCAAATAAAATGTTAATGATTTTGATAAAATTCAGAGAGGTTTCTGACCTTCCAACTAGAAGAAGGGTAGTGCCACTATGAGAGAAAACTGCAGAATGGTACAAAAATAAGCAGATCTATGAGGAACATGAAGATTTTGGTTTGGGGTTCTTTGAGTTTGGAGCACCTTTGAGAAAGGCCTTTGGGTAGATGGGCTAGAAATCCAGAGTAGACCAGTTGGAGATACATCTTTAGGAATTACTAGTGTCAAGCAGCCGGAGAAGGCAATGGCACCCCACTCCAGTACTCTTGCCTGGAAAATCCCACAGATGGAGGAGCCTGGTGGGCTGTAGTCCATGGGGTCGCTAAGAGTCGGACACGACTGAGCGACCTCACTTTCACTTTTCACTTTCCTGCATTGGAGAAGGAAATGGCAACCCACTCCAGTGTTCTTGCCTGGAGAATCCCAGGGACGGGGGAGCCTGGTGGGCTGCCGTCTATGGGGTCGCACAGAGTCGGACATGACTGAAGCGACTTAGCAGCAGCAGCAGTGTCAAGCAGGTAACTGAAGTACTGGGCGTGGATGTGATAAGCAAATGTGAGGGTGTAGACTGAAAAGAAAGCTTAAGGCCTTACCTTGAGTAACTCGAAGAGTCAGTGGTTGTTTAGTAGAAAATGAGACAGAAAGGGGACTAATTCATAGAAAACCAGGAGAGTAGGAACAAAAGCAGATGTCCCAGGAGCTTATGGAAATGGGATGGATGTGCCACTAGGTTGGAATGATGCATCAAATAAAAGGAAAATTGACAAATGCATGACCGAGTAACGTAGTCAAAGCATGAAAGTTAAAGCGCACATCATGATTAGTTCTTACATATTTAACTTATTTTAGAATACGGTCGCTAATTCATTTGGATGTTGTAAGAAAATAAGCCAATGTAAATCACGCCCTTTTGTTAGTGGCAAGACATATTCTTGAACTCTGTGACTGGAGTATTAGCAGTATTAGCACACAAATATTTGTTTAATAAAGTCTTTCTCAAACATTTTTTTTTTTTTAAATCACCATCCCCTAAAGAGCTGTTTTAGACCTTGTTTCCGAATCCCTGCCATCACTACAGAATGAAACGTTAATGCTACAGGTATATTCTATATCTGCCCTTTGGAAGCCCACAAGCCATGGTGATGGCTAAGATTTTTCTTTTGTTCCTCAGGAACTTATGTTCAGCTCCTTGGGAGCAATATCACCTCCATTAAAACCGCAAGAGCTAATGATTGAAGTTATTGGCCTATTTTGGTTCTTTTAAAGTATTTTTAAATTAAAATTTATTTGTATGTAATTCTTTGTATATAAACTATAAAAATAAAATCAATAGATGACTGAATGAAAGGAGAGATAAATGAAAACTCAGCCTGTTCAAGCCCTTCCTAAATCTTCAGAAAGAGCAGGATCCCATCTATCTGTTCCACCTTTTGGTCATGGCAGTCTTACGCATCTTGCTAACTTACATCCTAACAGGCACAGATTTATTGCCTTACAACTGGAGGATGGCTGTGAGGTTGTGGTTTCTTAACTCTCATGATGTGATTGCAGAGCTTCCCTTTGCCAAATGAGTGGAGCCTTTTAAGCGTTTGGTTTTCCCTGAAACACCTTACAGCTCCTTCTTGGCCCTGCAGGGTTTGATGGCTGCATCGCTTCCATGCTGTACGGTGGAGAGAGTCTTCCTTTCAGTGGGAAACACAGCCTGGCCTCCATTTCTAAGACGGATCCCTCTGTGAAGATTGGCTGCCGCGGCCCGAACATCTGTGCCAGCAACCCGTGCTGGGGAGACCTGCTGTGCATCAACCAGTGGTACGCGTACAAGTGCGTGCCCCCCGGGGACTGCGCCTCCCACCCGTGCCAGAATGGGGGCAGCTGTGAGCCAGGCCTGCACTCCGGCTTCACCTGTAGCTGCCCAGAGTCACACACGGGGAGGACATGTGAGATGGTGGTGGCCTGTCTGGGCGTCTCCTGTCCTCTGGGGAGGGTGTGCAAGGCTGGAAGCCCCGGAGGCCACATCTGTGTCCTGAGTCCGGGGCCCGAGGAGATCTCCCTGCCCCTGTGGGCCGTGCCCGCCATCGTGGGCAGCTGTGCCACCGTCCTGGCCCTCCTGGTCTTGAGCCTGATCCTGTGTAATCAGTGCAGGGGCAAGAAGGCCAACAATCCCAAAGAGGAGAAGAAGCCGAAGGAGAAGAAGAAAAAGGGAAGTGAGAACGTTGCTTTCGATGACCCAGACAACATCCCTCCCTATGGGGAGGACATGACCGTGAGAAAACAGCCCGAAGGGAACCCGAAGCCAGACATCATTGAGAGGGAAAACCCGTATCTCATCTACGATGAGACTGATCTTCCCCACAACTCAGAAACCATCCCCAGTGCCCCTCTGGCTTCACCTGAGCAGGAAATAGAGCATTACGACATCGACAATGCCAGCAGCATCGCCCCTTCGGACGCCGACATCATTCAACACTACAAGCAGTTCCGCAGCCACACCCCGAAATTTTCCATCCAGAGGCATAGCCCCCTGGGCTTTGCCAGGCAGTCCCCCATGCCCTTGGGAGCCAGCAGCTTGACGTACCAGCCTTCCTACAGTCAAGGTCTGAGATCCGGTTCCCTTAGTCACTCGGCTTGCCCGACTCCCAACCCTCTGTCTCGACACAGTCCAGCCCCTTTCTCCAAGTCCTCCACTTTCTACAGGAACAGCCCGGCCAGGGAACTGCATCTCCCTATGAGGGATGGAAATACTTTGGAGATGCATGGTGATGCGTGCCAGCCTGGCATTTTCAACTATGCCACGAGGTTGGGAAGGAGAAGCAAGAGTCCTCAAGCCATGGCATCGCATGGCTCTAGACCAGGGAGTCGTCTGAAGCAGCCCACTGGGCAGATCCCTCTGGAATCTTCTCCACCAGTAGGGCTCTCCATTGAGGAGGTGGAGAGGCTCAACACGCCTCGCCCCAGAAACCCAAGTATCTGCAGTGCAGATCACGGGAGGTCTTCTTCAGAAGAGGACTGCAGAAGACCCCTGTCCAGAACGCGGAATCCAGCCGATGGCATCCCGGCTCCAGAATCTTCTTCTGATAGTGACTCGCACGAGTCTTTCACTTGCTCAGAAATGGAGTATGACAGGGAAAAGCCCATGGTATATACTTCCAGGATGCCCAAATTATCTCAAGTCAATGAATCAGATGCAGATGATGAAGATAATTACGGAGCCAGACTGAAGCCTAGAAGGTACCACGGCCGCAGGGCTGAGGGGGGACCTGTGGGCACACAGGCAGCAACGCAGGGGGTTGCTGACAACACACTGCCCTTGAAGCTTGGGCAGCAAGCAGGGAATTTCAACTGGGACAACCTTTTGAACTGGGGCCCTGGCTTCGGCCATTATGTAGATGTTTTTAAAGATTTGGCATCTCTTCCAGAAAAAGCAGCAGCTAATGAAGAAGGCAAAGGTGGGACAACTAAGCCAGCCCCCAAAGATGGGGAGGCAGAACAGTATGTGTGAACTCTGTGTACTGGCATTATAAAAATATAAAAAAACAAGAAACAGACCATGGTAAGGTTGCCCACTAGGGTGGGTCACGTTTGCAAAAGAGGCCAGTAGGGACTGGTTGTTGGAGGGAAAGTAAAAAATAATAACCACAATGCTGCTGAAACAGACTCAAAACAACTCTTTTAATTTAAATATGCTTGGTTAAATTTCTTTGCCTGCATGCATTGTATTTTGTAACTAGTTATGTGGCATGCAGCATTTGGAAAGTTTTTTTCCCTTATTTACCAGTGTTTGATTTGTGACTTTTGAAATGAATACTGTTGCTGAAATGAACTCATGCTTTCACCGTGGGGTATGTGTATTGTTTCCATTGTATTATTATTGTCATGTTTTGCATTGCAAGATCCTCGAGGTTTAACCCATCTTTGTAAAGTGTAGAAAGAGCCCTCCTATCCTTAAATGAAAGACTAAGTATTAACACTTTTCAGAACTATAGATTCTGTATTCAATGTTGCTCTGAAATGTCTGAATAATTGAATGTTTTTCATGACAGTGGGTACTAAAATTAAGTCATTTTGTTCAGCACTTTAGGACTTTATTTTTTACAAAGTTTTGTTAAAAATTCTGAAACGTTTTTGTAAACAGTTTTGGTCTTCAGACTTTCATCAGGCTTCCACTTGGAACAAAAGGATCGCATGTTGTCACCAGGACACTGCCGCTCTCCTGTAAGGAATGAGGTCCTAGCAGCACTTCTCAGAGACATTTTTTAAAGTTATTTATTGAAAAATATTCTATGCTTTTAAAATTTTAAAGAATTGACCTAAAGAAAGCCCATAATTGGACTTAGTTTTCAACCATTTAACATTTACCCCAAGTACCCAGTTTTTATAATTTATATAAAGTCAAATTTCAACATGTCTTACTTTCTGTCATTTTGTAGATCCTTTTTTTTTTTTTTAATACCATGTAAAAACTTTTCTTTTTTTACACCGAAGCTGTGTTTTTGATACTGATATTTTCCTATGCTGAATATTTTTCTTACTTTCAGGGAAGGTAAGAAAATACTTTTTTTACATTGTTACTTATGTAACATTCATATTTTTCACAGTTTGATATTTGTAACATACTGTATGCTTTCTACTTTTAAATGCCAACAATAGAATTAAAATATTTATTTAAAATACTTTGCATTCATAGAGTAATTTTAATTTTTCATTTTCCCAGACTCTTTCCATGCCCAATTGAGAAAAGTCTTCACTTGTCAATAGGGTATGGCACGTTGAATGATATATGGGCAACATCATTTTCTTTTTAAAAACATGAATATGGATGATTGCCAGAACAGATATTTTAAGGTTGCTTTAGTGCATTCCTACCTGTCAGAGTTCTTGGACTTCCCTAGAGCCTAATGAGTCTAGACTAAGTTGGGTCTTAGGAGACTGTCTTTGTTATGAACCTGGTTTAAGCATTCTGGCAATAAATGCTTGGAAGTTCCCAGTAGAGCATGTTCACTAAAGGCCAGCTTTCAACCAGGCTTATAATAATAGAAGAGGCAATGAATTAAAGCTAATTATGGAAAAATGTCTGGGTCTCATTTTCTCCAAGGATTCAACTCCAAATTTTCTATACCCAGTGGTGGTTAGGAAGAATGACAGTGAAAACTCTGCTTATGCATACCTGTCTTTAATTTATTGATCACTCTGCTGCATAAATTCTAAACAAATTTTACATGCTATCTTAGCCAAGACAAACCCCTATTTTCATATAGTCACCCAAGAGTGAAACAATCCAGGTGAAGAGACGAGCCTAGAACAAACCCACGGATGTATAAATAGCTGTATCTGAAATAACAGGACTTCTGCAAATTATGTCACAACCTCAGAACTTTTTGTAATTAAATACCTGTCCCATACCTAATATTTGCTGAGAATATTATTCTCTCCCACTGGCTGTCTCTTACTGAATAGAAATTTTAACAATCTGTAAAAGGTTTTAGTATATAAAATATGGACAAGCCTTTAGTAAATAAAATATTTTAATAATAACAGATTGAGATATGTACCAGAATTATTTTGTTATTTAATAATGTTGAGATGATTATTTTTGCTTCAGGTAGAAAATAAAATGTGAATATAACCTAAATTATAATATTCATATAACATGATTTTGGGACTGAGTGTAAGATGTTAATCTAATTTGGGGCAATTTTTTGTCACCTGGGATGAGCCAACATGTTTTAGTATTTCCCTATGAATTTTAGTATTATGAATTTATGCACCAAATATGGGAACATGTTGATTGTTTTGCATAACTCAAAACAGGATACATCTTTTTTTTCCAAGAAACTCTGAAGCATCTCAATGTCCTCAAGGATATAAACTCTATAATTGAGAACAGAGCTAAAAGTAAAATGATAAACATGATTATAGCTGAGAGTTAAGGGTGAGGAATCTTTTGCCAAGATTCTCTATTCTAATTCTCTAAGAATTCTTTGTGAGATAGAGAATTACTATTCCCTTGATTAATCAATCCCAGTCTCTGCGTAAAACAGGATTTTTATTGGAAAATTTCTAGTCTTTCATCCTTCTTTAAATGTTTTCCATTGAAGCAAGAACAATACTTACGCTGTATTACAAAACAAATCAGAAATGTATGGAATGAAATTTTGACTCAAATGAATACTTACTGAAATAATGAAGTGGCATAACATTATTCTAGTGAAATGGGATTGAAGACAAATTGACAGGGTAACATGCATGCATGCTAAGTTGCTTCAGTTATGTCTGACTCTTTGCAATCCCATGGACTGCAGCCCACCAGCCTCCTCTCTCCATGGGATTCTCCAGGCAAGAATACTAGAGTGGGTTGCCATGCCCTCTTCCAGAGGATCTTCCTGAGCCAGGGACTGAACTCGCGTCTCTTATTGTCTCCTGCTTTGGCAGGTAGGTTCTTTACCGCTAGTGCCACCTGGAAAGCCCTGTCAAGGTAACAGCCCTCACAAATTAATCGTTAGTGGTGACCTGCTTCACAATAAATCCACGCCTTCAGAATGTTAATCCAGCCCTGCAAGGGTACATTGGATTGCCTGGAATATAGTCACTCTCTGGGGCTCTTGCTGCATGTCTGTTGTAGAGAAAACATTGCTTTCTTTCAGGTGCAAACAGAAAATACCTCAGTGGGCTTGTTGCAAGGAAAGGCAGCTTGGGGTTACTCAGTCACAAGATCTGTAGGCTTAGACTGGTGACACTGTGCAGGACTCTAGTCACTCAGCTCTTAAGGAGGACATTGCTATTACTGTCAAGGCCATTTCTGAAATTCCCTAAGTTAGCTGATTTCATTGATCACTTGTTCAGATACGTTCAAGACATTTGAGGAAAACAGCATCAGAAGGGACTGGAACACAGTTTCTGCCTCCCATGTTGCTCTTAAAATCTTTACCCACATGAAGGATGATGAGATTAACTGACTTAAACTATTGAAAACTATGATCTTTATAAATATTTTATTTATAAGAAAAAACAAACTATATCACCCTGTGACTTTATTACTTCCAGAAAACCCATCTAAGAAATTACTATGTTCATGCAAATGCTTTTTTATTTACTTGAATTCAGCATTATGATAAAACTAATGTGTAAAATGTGAAAATGATTGCTAAATTTGGAATCAATAATTCAGCAATGCACTTTTCCTTTTTCCATTATTTTATGTCATAGATTCAATTTAAAAAGGACTAACATTCCAAGATGACTAAATTTACATTCCCCTTAGGAAAAATAAGCCTAGAAATGAAATGTCTTTTGGCATACATTTATTAGAGCTTTCAGTGTGAAATAAAATATTAAAGTCTATGATTAATCTAGTATGTATTCCTTAAAGATATTTTGGGTGTAATGTCACATCATTAGTAATTTATATGGTTACCACTACTGAGCCATCCAGCAGTTTTAATAGTTTATCAGTCCAAGAGTTATAGATCAGTATTATACATTAATTCAGTATTTTCGTTTATTATTAATAAGGCAAAAGGCACTAGTTTCTAATAAATTTTGGTGCTTACAATTTTCATGCATACAAATGAATATCAGTGATTCAATTCTAACATGACCTATGCATCTATGATAATAACTGCAAACAAATGTACTTTAGACCAAAGACCATGAAGTACAGCATTCTCTGTCAACAAAGAAATAGAGATATAAAGAAGTTCAATGTCCTGGGTGAATCCATTTAATCACAAACAATATTAAGTTTTCTCCACATGTCAGGCAGTCTTCTAGATCATGGGGTGAAACAAGAAAGAAACTAGACAAAGAACATAATGATGGAACATAACGTTTTATTAGATGGAGCTAGAAACCCATCAATAAATGACAAATACAGCAATCATTATGTAGCATCATGTCTAGAGGAGATAAATGCTTGCATGCCAACTAAAGCAGCATAAGGGCTAGATGTTGACATGGGAGTGTGCATGCTATTTCATTTTACTTGGCCCTGCTGTGAGGCTTGTGGAATCTTAGTTCCCTGACCAGGGATCGAACCCCAGGCCCTCAGCAGTTAAAGCGTGGAGTCTTAACCACTGGACCACCAAGGGATTCTGGCATGCTATTTTAAATGGGTTGGTCAGGGAGGGCCTTTCTCGGGAGGTTACATTTGAGCAGAGGGCTCAATGAAGCAGAAAAACAAGCTACGGACACGTGTGGGTGATGCTGCTGCAGGCAGAGGCAGTGGTATGGGGAATCCCCCAGTAGGAGATCATTCCATGTTCAAGGAACAGCCAGAGAGTCACTGAGGCCAGACCATTGTCAACACATCAACAAAGACTGCACCACAGAAACCTTCGGGTCGAATGGATGTGAGGGTAAAGAGTAAGAATGATAATTCAGAACAGGCCCAGAGACAGAATGGTTGGTGAAGCAAGGCTTCATTTGTGTATATTCTATTGCCAAATAAGTGCATCTCTAAATGCAAAGCAAGCCCTGCGAATGTGGGTATGTGCTCACCCTGCATTGACATCTAAGATGCAAAAGACAAAAGGAGAGATGTTTTTAATTGAGATGAATGTCTGTGCTAACACTGATTGATTCATCCGATCCTCCATGACCAATCCAAACCGGTAGGCGTATTAATAGGAAGCATATACAATAGTAAAGTAACCTATTTCTTTCCTGCTGAGTCATTGATATATCTGAAGTATGTTATATTTACTGATTAGAAGGCTGTATTAGTTTTAATTTTAAAAATTGACTTCTATTTTTACAAAGGGAATAATTTATGAGGAAAATATTTCAAGTGGGAGGAGATAGATTTATATCGGTGGGAAATAATGGCAAACGAGATACCTGTAAGACAAGACAATAAATCTATGCCTAAATTTTAGGCAACTAAAGCTTGTCCAAATATCTTACAATGAGTCTTTGATCATACTGAGTGCAGTTAACCTCCATCTTCACATTATTAATAAACTTTTTTTTCAAAGTTTGTTAGAATTTCAATAAGGATCCAAGTTGAATGTAGTGAACCAGGATTAAGATATAAAGATGTACTCTTGGCATTTACCAGAAAAACTCTTGGAAGTTTTTTTTATGTACATATAACATATGTACAATGTACACATATTATACTCATAATTATGTTAGAATTCACATAGACAATTGTGACAAATGTGTGACTGGCATCATACAGGTAACTTAAGGACTCTTCGTATCTCTTAAAAGAATATGCCGAACGGATGGACAGATTCGTCAAATCCTCATATGTCATGTGATATATTCAAGGTAGAAATACTTGTGAGAGAATCTCCATATCTGAAGATATATAATGAAAATGAAAAAACCCGCAGAATATTTAAAACCACACTGTATTAAGGGACACAATTTCCATGTGATCCATTTGGATACTTACAATTTTATTAGTTTATGAATCATGTTGCCCGAGTCCCAAATCAGTTTGCAAAGTACAAAGTGCAGTCATCATGGTCTTCTGGCAGAAAGTTGGAATCTTAATCTGTGTACCATTCTAGCCCAAATAAAATAACCACCAATGTACAAAGTTCTTTGGCAATGTCAATGAGTTCCCTGTTTCAAATTGAAACCATATTGTGTGTGGTACAGATGTTGATCAAAATAAGGCTCTGTTTTGCCACAGCCGTCTGCTCACTGAAGTCATCCTTTCCTTACTCTATTTGCAGTCTTAGACGAGAATGCTATGGAGAGCAGAGCTATTAGTGCTTGATTTCAATGTTGAAAAGTAAGACACCTAGGGAAATATCCCTTTGAAAGTGAAAGTGATGTTGCTCAGTCGTGTCCGACTCTTTGTGGACCCATGGACTGTAGCTTACCAGGGTCCTCAGTCCAAGGGATTTTCTAGGCAAGAATACTGGAGTGGGTTGCCATTTCCTTCTCCAGGGGATCTTCCTGGCCCAGGGATCAAACCCGGGTCTCTGGCATTGTAGGCAGACGCTTTACCGTCTGAGCTAGCAGGGAGATATCCCTTTAGGAAACAGTATAAGACAATAAGTACAGCATAGCCTACTCCAAAAAATGTGTTAATTCTTTTAGAGCTATGAATCTGAAGATGTCATGTACTGAATCTGGGGTAATGCTCATCACAAAGTCAGAAGATAAGATGGACTCTCTATGGAACATGGCTTTGGATAAACAGAGAATGAAAAAATGGCTGCCCTCTTTGGCTTTGGGAGAACTGTCATGAAGCTTGATTTGATGATCTCTACTAACAGGAAACCATTCATGTCTTTAGCGTATTTCTTCCAACTGATGCAAAAGGCTTATGATTGCACATGCTGCACACACTGATAACTGGATCTGGAGAGTGAATCAAAACCAGGATCATTTTTTTTTTCTTTTAAGTTTTATAGATAGCAATTATAGAATAGTGTTTCATGCAAGAGAGTGGTTTGGACTGTCAGTATTATAAGACAGGAAAAGTACGTTCCCATTTAAAGTTGTCTTAATTTATGCAGCTTCAGATCAAGAACAGAATGAGTCCAAAAAATGTTCAAGAAATTTTGAAGTGGCAAAGTCAATTATCCATAATTTATAAGCAGCTTTTTATCCAAATTAAAGCACAGTTCTTGGCCACTCTGCATTTAATGGGCCCTTCTAAATAGATATTTGTGGGTCATCAAATTAAAGTATAACTTCTCCCTATAAATTAGTCAGTAAGTGGGTCTTAGTAATGCATATTTTCAAAAATTTGTTCAGTATTGTATGCCAAGCGCTGGGAAGAAATTGGTGAATAACGATGACTTTTGCCTTCAAGAGGCTTGAGATTTTTTGGTGACTCTACTCTCCTTTCCCAAAATACTTTAAAATTTGCATAGTTCTGTTTTCAAAGTATTATTTCAATATTTCCAAAACCATTTCTGTTTGTACTCAGGTGTGCTTTACATACTTTTTTTTGGACAATTGATATCGTCGATAACCTTCTAGGGACTTCCCTGTCGGTCCAGTGATTAAGACTTTTGCCCTCCAATTAGGGTACACAGGTTAGAGATCCCTAGTCAGGGAACGAAGATCCCAGACAGCCTCCCAGCCAAAACAAGCAACAAAATAAACAGAACTAAAACAGAAACAATACTGTAACATATTCAATAAAGAGTTTACAAATGATCCATATCAAAAAAAAATCATAAAATTGTTTTAAAAATAACCTAAGAGTTTATGGCAAATAAGGCTGAAGTATAATTTGGGTAAAATGACTGAATAATAACCTCTGATAAGTTGTCTAGCTATCTCAAACTTCCATTTGCCTTCCAATTCCAATGCTTTTAATTTTTCATTTTAATTTCTCTGGACCATATTCAAATTGTCATACGATCCATTTTTGGCTGTATTCTGTGGAAAGGAAACATTCAAAACTGTGAAGAAAAAAAGAATAACCAAATGGTTCATGGTGTTTTTTTTTTTCTGACATTTTTGATTTTACAACCATATATTTTTTCTAATTATTCTTAAGAAACTGAATAAAATACCTCTATGTGTCTTTGTTTTATCTGTAAATTTCCTCTGGAGTATTCAATATAATTTTAAATTATATTTACATTTTAAAACTTTCATTTTAGCAAATTGCATATCTCCTAAAAGGTATTGCATGAAATAACTTGCAAAAATATTTTTATAGGGTCATTCATCATCATGTTGCTGCTGCTGCTGCTGCTGCTGCTAAGTCGCTTCAGTCGTGTCTGACTCTGTGAGACCGCATAGACGGCAGCCCACTGGGCTCCCCCTTCCCTGGGGTTCTCCAGGCAAGAACACTGGAGTGTTCTTCTCCAATGCATGGAAGTGAAAAGTGAAAGTGAAGTCACTCAGTCGTGTCCGATTCTTCGTGACCCCATGGACTGCAGCCTACCAGGCTTCTCTATCCATGGGATTTTCCAGGCAAGGGTACTGAGTGGGGTGCCATTGCCTTTTCTGTCATCATCATGAGATAACTTGAAAAACAGAATCTAATGTTGTCAGAGATAAATAATATCATCAGCATTAATATCATAAAACAAAAAATATATCATTATACACTGAATTACACTCTGAATGCATTTTAGATAACCCGTTGCTGCATTTTTATAGTATTAGTCAGAAAACTTCATTTTACTTTATAATCCTATCAACATCAGTTACACTTCATTTAATAAGTACTAGTAAAGGCCACGGAGAAGGCAATGGCACCCCACTCCAGTACTCTTGCCTGGAAAATCCCATTGACGGAGGAGCCTGGTAGGCTGCAGTCCATGGGGTTGCTAAGAGTCGGACACGACTGAGCGACTTCACTCTCACTTTTCCCTTTCATGCATTGGAGAAGGAAATGGCAACCCACTCCAGTGTTCTTGCCTGGAGAGTCCCATGGACGGGGGAGCCTGGTGGGCTGCCGTCTATGGGGTCGCAGAGAGTAGGACACGACTGAAGTGACTTAGCAGCAGCAGCAGCAGCAGTAAAGGCCAATGGAGAAGGCAATGGCACCCCACTCCAGTACTCTTGCCTGGAGAGTCCCATGGACGGAGGAGCCTTGTGGGCTGCAGTCCATGGGGTCACAAAGAGTCAGACATGACTGAGCAACTTTACTTTCACTGAAGTGACTTAGCACAGAACAAAGGCCGATAACAAAATAAAATATATGTTGTAATAGTTTAACGTTAGTACTCTGTAACAAAGACAACATGCAGAATAATGAATGGGGCAACCTGATGAAAAAAAAAATTGTCTAAAGTATCAAACATTGAAAAATGTTTTGAAGTGTTTAAAATAATGGCTTTCATAATGTGCTCTGCGTGCATGCTGAGTCACTTTAGTCATGTCTGACTCTGTGCAACCCGAAGGACCATAACCTGCCAGCCTCCTCTGTCCATGGAATTCTTCAGGAAAGAATACTGGACTGGGTTGCCATGCCCTCCTGCAGGGGATCTTCTCGACCTAGGGATCCAACAAGTGTACTTACGTCTCTTGCCTTGGCAGGCAGGTTCTTTTCCACTAGCGCCACCTCAGAAGCCTGATCTGTTTTAGTAAAGTCCTTTAACTTTGAGGATAATGGGGAATTTTGGAGCAATTTCAGATGTAAGTACAAGAATATTAATTTTGGGTTTCATTAAGCTAAGATGACTTCTTTAATATTTCCCCTAATATTAAAATTGGTTTTAAAATATCAGCATACAGATAAGATTGGTTAATAAAGAAAGTGAAAGATAGCAGTAAATCTAACAGTTGAGATATAATATCTTGTGAATGCACACTGATTCAGACATGTGTTCACACACACCTTAATAAAGTCACTTGTTACTGTTTTTTTTTTTTATAAGAAAATGGTTTTATTCCTAATTTTTAGTTCCAGTTTACAATACACTTTTACTCTGATAATGCAGCTTTGCGACTAGCAAAGCAGTTAAAACTAACACCCATAAATACAGGTGGGGAGACAATTAACAGCCACTAACGTTCCTCTACATAAACTATTCTTTTAATGTCATTTTTTAAACCAATTGCAAATAGACTACATAGTATACGTGGGCAAAAAGGCAATTAACTGAATCTCTTGAAACACTAAATGTATAATAAACAGTGCATATTATCAACATTTACATGATTCACATCAAAATGATGACATCCTAAAACGTATTCCTTTTAAAGGATAGATTTATCAATAAAATATTACATATCTTTTAATACTCTGGTACAATACTTCATATACTGCAGGAAAATTAACTGTAGGTCTAGTCATCAACTTAATAAAGGATCCTTTTCCATTAGCTTTTATTAATAAAAGAATCACAATTAGGTCATAAATAAACAGGCAAATTATTAATTACATGATTTGAGGTTTAGGATGAAAACTTGTAAAAATTAGTTTGATATACAGTAAAGTTATGCAACATACTAAAACCAACTGTTTAATATTTTTGCCTTGTGTGAACTGCCCGTAATGAAAAAGGAACAAACTTTTTAAGGATGGAAGATACAATAAACTATATTTTGGAACTTACTTTTCAAGAGGAAGAGGAAAAAAGATTTTAAAGAAATTAAGGGCTAATAGATCCTAATAAAGGCATATTGAAATCAGGGAGGCCATGTGCTTGCCATATAAAACTTTATTCCCCCAACAACATACAGAAAACAAAAACTGCACTGGGTTTGTACTTATATCTACAGCCTAAGTTTCCCTTGCGGATTAATAAGCTACAACAAAGCACTTCACAACTGCATACCTTTTTCCACATTCCGCAGCACTAGAAAAAACCCAGGACATTATATTAGTTCTTAAAAACCCCAGTAAACCCTTAATAACCCCTTAATAACACCTAAAAATAATCTTGATGACTTTCTTGGGTGTTCCAAAGCAACTGGGCAAATCGAAGCTTCTTGAGTAGTTTTGCCAATTTGATACTGTTGAGACTTGAGGAAATAATCTCATCTTCTCAAACAAGGATTTAAAAACCATGAATTTTCAGTAAATATACCAAACATTCTCTTAATTCTAAAAGGCTGTGATGTTATTAAAAAACCTACAAATAGGGGTGGTTAGGGAAGGCCCCTGCGCAGAAACTACTGAAGCTAAGGTTCAGAACAGATGCTTACCAGGCGAAGACAGATCATCTCACACAGAGTGTGGGCAATGAACAAAGTTATTCCAGGGGTGAGGGGATGCTCCATCCAGGGGTAAGGAGAAACAGCCTTCAAATCACACAAAGCCTGGGCTGATAATTTGCTTCTTATTCTAAACTCTCTTAAACATTCTTGATAAAACAGTCCAGTTACTCTCAATTATATTTTTAGTTGCTCAAAGTCACATTTTTTAAATTGGAATATAATTGTTTTAGGGCTTCCCTGGTGGCTCAGATGGTAAAGAATCTGCCTGCAATGCAGGAGACCCAGGTTCAATCCCTGGGTCAGGAAGATCCCCTGGAGAAGGAAATGGCAACCCACTCCAGTATTCTTGCATGAAAACCCCATGGACAGAGGAGTCTGATGGGCTACAATCTATGGGATCGCAAAGAGTTGGATGAAACTGAGCAACTGACATGAATGAATAATTGTTTTACAATGTTGTGTTAGTTTCCGCTGTACAACCGAGCCGGCTCTATGTCTACATATATCTCCCCTCCCTCTAGGACCTCCCTTCCCCCAACCCCTATCCCACGCCTCTAGGTCATCATAGAGCATCGAGCTGACCATCCCTGTGTTATATAGCGGCTAGTGTTATATAACAGCTAGTGTATATATGTCAATCCTACTCTTCCAATTCGTCCCCTCCTCCCCTTCCCAGCCCCTGTGTCCACGAGTCTGTTCCCTTCATCGGTCTTAGAAGCTACACATATGATTTTGATAACAGAGCCTTCTGGCATTAGGTTTACAAAAAAATGTGACACACAGGCAGTACATGAATCTGAGTTATTTATGCCTATCATTTTTGAAGAATGAGCATGAAGAATTCTTATTGCAAGTGTCTTTCCTCCACACCGCTCACTGAACATTCACTGATCCTTCATTTGTGTAAGCCACAGCATCATCCGTCTACATCAAGACTGATTATCCAGCACTTGATTCCTATTACAAAATCTTTAAGATCCATGAAATTAAAATGTTTCTCTAAATTACAGTTAATTCTTAATTGGCTTTTGTAGTTCAGTGCTGTCACTAGTTGGAATAAATCTCTTCTCAGTAACTGCGATAGGTGCACGGATGTGGTAGTGTAAACAATAAAAAACTTTCACACACAATGTACCTTAAGATGTCTCTTTGATATGCAATTGTGAGCCACAGCTCTTCAAGCTTGTCATATTACTGTCACGATCATCATCCTCTGCAACCCTGCCTTTTGCGTTCAGCATCATGAGGGATTCTTCATTTTCAAATGGTAAACTAATGCCTTCCTGCTTCAAAGCAGGCTGGCTTGTCAACTCTTTTTGTTTGGCTAAGCCAGTGTTTGATGCTTGCCCTCACTGCCGGCAGCCAACCCATTTCATCCGTTTTATGACAGCTGTCTAGGCCTTGCTGAAAGCCATTCTCGACACCATTCGAATGCAATGAAATCACGTCATGGTAAACAAATTTCACTCTTTATAGTTGTGCTGCATAATTAAACCGTCATGGACTACAAAAGAATCCCCCTTTCATTTTTATTTAAGACTCCAGTGAATTTCCTTCCTTTGGAATCAGGAACCTATTAAATAGGGGTAGGCTCTGGCTCACACTTTGGAGAATAATCATCTCTTAGCCTATCAGGGGTTTTTCTTTTGCTTGTTATTTTTGTTTTGCATTTGCTGTATGTTGTCTCGTGCTGATCGTAGGGGAGCACGTATGAATGGTACACATCAATGTCTAAGTCTGAGGGAAAATGTGATAAGACATACTTATCTCAAAAATTTAAAACCCCTACAATATTTGGCAATAAGATATTCCTTTGAAAGTAGAGATTATTATTCCCAGTAATATTTATAAATACTGAGGATCAAAGAGTGTAGGTGACTTCTAATCCCCACAAAGTTAATATGGGTCAGAGCTAGAATTTTAACTGGATTTGAATTAGATTTCAAAGTTACTTCTTTTTCCACTATTACCAAACACTCACATATATCTTTTCAGATTTTAAAGGGTTTTCAAATGAGTTATTGAATGTAAGCATCATATCACACCTGTGGGGCTGACCAGACAATAATAATTATCACAATTAACTGAGAAGAAAACAAAGACTTAAAGAGACTTGCTCAGATCACACTTAATAACTGACAAAGTTAACACTTATTTCCAAATAGACATATTAGCCCCATTTGAGCATTTTCACCAGTATATTATAAAGTATAGACAGAATAAAACAGTGGCATGATATGTTTGACATTAAACTTCAACTATTTAAGAAACACTGAGCCAGCAATTATCATATTAAAATAACAGTGTTGGTGTATGAATCTGGCAATAGTGAATGTTATTGGAAATTAGGAACCTTTATTAAAGAATCTATAAACAAAATATGACATTAAGAAGTTAAAAATACAGAGCAATATATAGACGTCATCATAACATGCTAAGCACTTTATGCACATTATTCTATTTAATTTAATTGATTTTATTTATTTTATTTCTCACAACTACCATATGAAGCAGTGATTTCATTCTCTGATTGAAATACAAGGATATTGAGGATTAGGGCTTTATTCAAAGTCATATAACTGACTAGAGTAGAATTGCAATTTAAATTCACAGAAGCAAAAGGCGAAGGAGAGAGGGAGAGATATAGCCAATAGAATACAGATCTCCAGAGAATAGCAAGGAGAGATAGAAGACCTTCTTCAATTAACATTACAAAGAAATAGAGGAAAACAACAGAATAGGAAAGAAAAGAAAATTGGACACATCAAGGGAACATTTCATGCAAGGATGGGCAAAAACTAAAAGGACCTAACAGATTCTGAAGGGATAAGGAAGCGGCAAGGATCCACAGAAGAACTGTTCAAAAAATGTCTTAGTGACCCAGATAACCATGATGGTGTGGTCACTCACCTATAGCCAGACTATGAAATCAAGTGGGCCTTAGGAAGCATTACTATAAACAAAGCTAGTGGAGGTGATGAAATTCCAGCTGAGCTATTCAAATCCTAAAAGATGCTGTTGAAGTGTTGCACTCAATATGTCATCAAATTTGGAAAACTCAGCAGAAGCCACAGGACTGGAAAAGGCCAGTTTTCATTCCAATCCCAAAGAAGGGCAATGCCAAAGAATGTTCAAACTACTGTACAATTGCCCTCATTTCCCATGATCACAAGTTTATGCTCAAAATCCTTCAAGCTAAGCTTCAACAGTAAATGAACTGAGGAATAACACATGTACAAGATGTATTTGGAAAAGGCAGAGGAACCAGAGATCACATTGCCAATATTTGTTGGATCATAGAGAAAGCAAAGGAATTCCAGGAAAACATCTATTTCTGCTTCACTTACTATGTGAAAGCCTTTGTGTGGATTGCAACGAATTGTGAAAAATTCTTAAAGAGATAGGAGCATCAGACCACCTTACCTGTCTCCTGAGAAATCTTATGTGGGTCAAGAAGCAACAGTTAGAACTGGACATGGAACAATGGACTGGTTCAATTGGAAAAGAGTACAACAAGGGTGTTTATCTTCACCCTGCTTATTTAACTTAAATGCAGAGTACATCAAGTGAAATGTCAGGCTAGATGAATCACAAGCTGGAATCAAGATTGCCAAGAGATATATCAACAACCTCAGATATGTAGATGACACCAACCTAATGGCAGAAAGTGAAGAGAAACTAAAGGCCCTCTTGAAGGTGAAAGAAGAGAGTGAAATAACTGGCTTAAAAATCAACATTCAAAAAACTAAGATCACAGCATCTTGTCACATCCCTTCATGGCAAATAGAATAAAGAAAAGTGGAAGCAATGACAGATTTTCTTTTCTTGGGTTACAAAAATCACTGGGCATGGTGACTGTAGCCACAAAATTAAAAGATGCTTGATCCTTGGAAGGAAAGCTATGAGAAACCTACTTTGCCAACAAAGGTCCATATAGTGAAAGGTATGGTTTTTGAAATCTCAAAAATGACAGCATGATCTCTGTTTGTTTCCAAGGCAAACCATTTAATAACACAGTAATCCAAGTTTATGCCCTGACCAGTAACACTGTATAAGCTGAAGTTGAACAGTTCTATGAAGACCTACAAGACCTTCTAGAACTAACACCCAAAAAAGATGTCCTTTTCATCATAGCGGACTAGAATGCAAAAGTAGGAAGTCAAGAGATGACTGGAGTAACAGACAAATTTGGCCTTGGAGTAAAAAATGAAGCAGGGCAAAGGCTAATAGAGTTTTGCCAAGAGGATGCACTGGTCACAGAAACACCTTTTTCCAAAAACACAAGAGAAGACTTTACTTATGGACATCAGCAGATGGATTTCAGCAGATACTGAAATCAGATTGATTATATTCTTTGCTGTTGAAGATGGAGAAGCTCTATACAGTCACCAAAACAAGACCAGGAGCTGACTGTGGCTCAGATCATGAACTCCTTATTACAAAATTCAGACTTAAGTTGAAGAAAGTGGGGAAAATCACCAGACCATTCAGATATGACCTAAATCAAATCCCGTATGATTATACAGTGGGAATGACAAACAGATTCAAGGGATTAGATCTGATAGAGTGCCTGAAGAACTGTGACAGAGGTTTGTGACACTGTACAGGAGGCAGGGATCAAGACCATCACCAAGAGAAAGAAATGGAAAAGGCAAAATGGTTGTCTAAGGAGGCCTTACAAATAGCGTGAGAAGAGAAGCAAGAGGCAAAGGAGAAAAGGAAAGATATCCCCATTTGAAAGAAGAGTTCCAAAGAAAAGCAAGGAGAGATAAGAAAGCCTTCCTCAGTGATTAGTGCAAGAAATAGAGGAAAACAACAGAATGGGAAGGACTAGAGATCTCTTCAAGAAAATTAGAGATACTAAGGGAACATTTCATGCAAAGATGGGCTCAGTAAAGGACAGAAATGGTATAGACCTAACAGAAGCAGAAGATATTAAGAAGAGGTGGCAACAATACACAGAAGAACTGTACAAAAAAGATCTTCATGACCTAGATAACCACAATGGTGTGATCACTCACCTTGAGCCAGACATCCTGGAATTAGAAGTCAAATGGGCTTCAGGAAGTATCACTATAAAACAAAGCTAGTGGAGGTGATGGAATTCCAGTTGAACTATTTCAAATCCTGAAAGATGATGCTGTGAAAGTGCTGCACTCAATATGCCAGCAGAGTTGGAAAACTCAGCAGTGGTGACAGGACTGGAAAAGGTCATTTTTCATTCCAATCCCAAAGAAAGGCAATGGCCAAGGATGTTCAAACTACTGTACAATTGTACTCATCTCACATGCTAGCTAAGTAATGCTCAATATTCTCCAAGCCAGCCTTCAAGAGTACATGAACCATGAACTTCCAGGTGTTCAAGCTGGATTTAGAAAAGGCAGAGGAACAAGATATCAAATTACCAACATCTGTTGGCTCAGAGAAAAAGCAAGAGCATTATAGAAAACAACCTACTTCTGCTTTATTGATTATGCCAAAGCCTTTGTCTGTGTAATCACAACAAACTGTCTAAAATTCTTCAAGACATGCAAATACCAGACTACCTTATCTGCCTCCTGAGAAATCTGTATGCAGGTCAAGAAGCAACAGTTAGAACTGGTCATGGAACAACAGCCTGATTGCAAATTGGGAAAGGAGTATTTCAAAGCTGTATATTGTCACCCTGCTTATTTAGCTTCTATGCAGAGTACATCAGGAGAAACGCTGGGCTGGAGGAAGCAAAAGCTAGAATGAAGATTGCTGGAAGAAATATCAATAACCTCAGATACGCAGATGACACCACCCTTATGGCAAAAAGCAAAGAGGAACTAAAGAGGCTCTTGATGAAAGTGAAAGAGGAGAGTGAAAAAGTTGGCTTAAAACTCAACAATCAGAAAACAAAGATCATAGCATCTGGTCCCATCACTTCATGGCAAACAGATGGAGAAACAATGGAAATAGTAAGGGACTTTATTTTCTTGGGCTCCCAAATCACTGCAGATAGTAACTGCAGCCATGAAATTAAAAGACACTTGCTACTTGGAAGAAAAGCAATGATAAACCTCGACAGCTTATTAAAAAGCAGAGACATTAGTTTGCCGACAAAGGCTATCTAGTCAAACTATGGTTTTTCCAGTTGTCATGTAGGGATGTGAGAGTTGGACTATAAAGAAAGCTGAGCCCCTAAGTATTGATGCTTTTGAACTGTGGTGTTGGAGAAGACTCTTGAAAGCCCCTTGGACTACAAGGAGATCAATCTAGTCAATCCTGAAAGAAATCAGTCCTGAATATTCATTGGAAGGCCTGATGCTGAAGCTGACACTTCCATACTTTGGCCACCTGATGCAAAGAACTGACTCAGTGGAAAAGACCCTGATGCTGGGAAAGATTGAAGGCAGGAAGAGAAGAGGACAACAGAGGATGAGATGGTTGGATGGCATCACGACTAAATGGACATGAGTTTGAGCATGCTCCAGGAGCTGGTGATGGGCAGGAAAGCCTGATGTGTTCCTGTCCATGGGGTTGCAAAGAGTTGGATGCGACCTAGCAACAGAACTGATGGTTTTTCTAGTAGTCGTGTACGGATGTGAGAGCTGGATCATAAAGAAGGCTGAGCACTGAAAAAGTGATGCTTTCCTATTGTAGTGCTGGAGAAGATCAGCTTCTCTGTCCATGAAATTCTCCAGGCAAGAATACTGGAGTGGGTAGTCATTCCCTTCTCTAGGAGATAGTCCTGACCCAAGGTCTCCTGCATGTATTGAAGGTAGATTCTTTACCAGCTGAGCAGCACCTTGTCAAAAACATATTCTTTTCAGGAAGCTACTGTCGATGCTTTGTTTTACATTGCTAAATCTAAGGTTTCTCTTATACTGAGATGAAATTATTTGCCCTTACAGTGTGCAACCCGAAAAGTCACACTCCAGGAATAAATAGCAAGCTCGTTTAGTTAATATAACAATTTCTAGAGCAGCCAAATTGCTATCTTTCTCAAATACTAAAGTTAAAAATCATCACATGATCCCTGGAAGAATCATTGCTCTTGTGAAGGGGAGCCATGTGTATATAATATTATTGCTCTTCAATTTTTATTGTGAAATAATAGAATACTTTAAAAAGCTTCAAATGAAATAAGTCAGACAGAGAAAGACAAATACTGTATGATCTCACATATGTGGAATCTAAGAAAAAGTGAACTCATGGAAACAAAGAACAGATTGGTGGTGGCCAGAGACAAGGGGTATGGGGGTGAGGAAATGAGTGAATGCGGTCAAAAGGTACACATTTCCAGTTTTAAGACAGATAAGTTCTGGAAAGAAAATGGGCAGCATGGTGACTATAGTTGACAATACTGCCTTACATATTTGAAAGCTGCTAAAAGAGTAAATCATAAAAGTTCTTATCACAATAAAAAATGTGTTATTATGTAAGATGGTAAGTATTAACTAAACATTTTTGTGGTAATCATGTCACTCTATATACAGTTTTATTTATACATATTTTTAGAAAGCATTATTTTGTACACTTTAAAACAATGCTATATGTCAATTATATTTAAATACAACTGAGAAAAAAATAATATAAAGTCTACAAAACCTCTATGGGGTTGCAAAGAGTTGGACATGACTGAGAGACTCAACAACAACAAAACCTACAAATTTAAAGCCCCAGATGGTTTCTTAGGCCTTTTTCTAGATATAAAAACTATAAAAGAATCAATTATTCATAAAGGTATAAATGTTTCACCTTTTCCTTAAGATATTTTATGTGGACACAGCCATCACTCAAAAATTTACTTTTTAATTTAAACTTTAACATCTAAGAATGCTGACTTTTTAAAAAACTTTTGCTATAAGAATACATTAAATAAGGTAGTGGCACTCTCAAGACTGTAAAACTTCTTTGAAGTTATCTACAATAATTAGATAAATAACAAGGCCTTAGGAAAGTTAACTTACATTTTCCCTAATGGTTTGCCTCTTACAACATTTCAGATTTTACAAATAAGTTCTAAATAATAAAAATGTGGTGAACAAAGGAGCATTTTCAAGCAAATCACAAAAAGAAAAGTTAATAACGATTAACCATTTTTCACACATTGTTCAAAAGTTCTTGCTTGAGTTTTGTTCTTACTTAAGTAATGCCAAATTTACTTACTTAAGTAAAGCCCACCTTAGTAACTACTCTTCAAAAGCTACATTATCCATAATTACTGGAATTAAATACTAAATTAGCATTAGCTGACTGCTATTGTACATAAATTAATTTTTTTCCTGTTTCTCTGAGTTCTATGATCTGTCTTCTTTCTCTTAGGGGTCAAAAGATGTTACAGTGAAAATAACTGTGGCCTAGAAAGAAAAAAAAAAAATGAAAAGCTTTAATTTATTACAGAGAACAGTTACTTAGGGAACTGTATTGCTATAAAATCTTGAGTTTCCTTGTGCCCAATGTCTGCACATTGGAAATGTCATTGAACACTAACTTCAGTAGAAACTGGGGTTTGTGAATACAAAGCAGCATTTACCTTCCATGGATTTTTAAATGCTATTTCTCATTTCTCTCTCATTATCTGATTACCTGTGTACTCTCTTGGTAATTTATTTTGTTCTTATTTTCTCCTGGGAAAAGTTTAGTCAATTGATGTTTCACAATAATTACAACTATATCCTTGCTGAAACTTCTGTCTTGGGTGTAGGTGACAGTACAAGGGGATTTGGGAAGCTAGAGGATTAGGGGTGTGCTCCCTTGATGCTGCCCATTGGACTCCTTTTTCACCCATCACAACCTCTGGGGGTTCAGGTTGTAGAGCAACCCCTCAGCTTGATGTCTGCTCTCATGTCATTATCTTCCTTTAAAAATCCCCTTGCCACTCTATCAGTTACTCAAGGTTTCTGAATGATAGTGTCTTTAACCCTCCCTTTTAAGTGATTGAAAAACTTAAAGAGGATATGTAAATGAATATGTTAGTCACTCAGTCGTGTCCGACTCTTTCCAAGTCCATGGACTTTAGCCCACAGGCTCTTCTGCCCATGGAATTCTCCAGGCAAAAATACTGAAGTGGGTTGCCATTCCCTTCTCCAGAGGGTCTTCCTGAACCAGAGATTGAACCTGGGTCTCCCACATTGGAGGCAGGCAGATTCTTTATCATCTGAACCACCAGGGAAATACCACCCCTGCAAACAGAATATATGAAAAGACAAATGTACACTGTAAAGCAAAATACAAATATATTTAGAATTGCCTCACAGATGGGGCTTCTCTGGTGGCTCACACAGTAAAGAATCTGCCTGCAATGCCGGAGATCTGGATTCAATCCCTGGGTCCTGAAGGTCCCCTGGAGAAGGAAATGGCAACCCACTCCAGTATTCTTGCCTGGAGAATTCCATGGACAGAGGAGCCTGCAGGGCTACAGTCCATGGGGTCACAAAGAGTCGGACACAACTGAGTGACTAACACATTCACTTTTCACAAATATCTTATTTTCAACTCTTGAATGTGTGGATACTTTCTTTTAAATTTTTCTAAAGACTAGATAAATCATTTTTCAATAGAAAAGAGAATGGTTTAAAACATCTAATTAGAATTCACTTCAAAGTAATACATTACACTTCCCTATTTTGAATTACTTATAAGGACACAGTCTACTATAGAAAATATACAGCATAATTCTAATTGAATTCTTCATTTCATGATATAATATGTGGTCCCTCAGTAAAAGAGAAAGAAGATATTTTGAGATGTAATTACTGTATTTTTTTTTCTTTTTGACTAAAGAATATAGATGATTAGGGTATAGTGTCTGTTCTTGGACAAGAGATGAAGTAGGTGGAAAAAGGACACAAGATATTCTGGGGTTTTAAAGTAACTTTATTGTACACGATAGGATATTAATTAAAACACTAATAAATGTTATTCTTCTTTTGAGTTTAAAGACAGAAAACATTGCTTTCAGGCATTGGGAGTGAGCTCCTGGGGTCATGTTCTGACTTTAGCAACAGCCAATTGCGATCCCATTTCTTTGGCTTAAAGCTAGTCTTGATTGCTTTGGGTGATGAATTGGTAGACTCTATGGATGACTTCATAGTTGGAGCAGTATCTTTCTGCTCTGACACTGTTTTGGTATTTAGTAAACTGTGAGCTGTTCTTAAAATATTGCCAATGATTCTAAAGAAGCCTAGTGCTAAGATTAAAATGTGGGTTTAATATAAACATTTTTATCACAATTTCTTTATTTACATTAACAAGACAGCCATTTCATTGACCCTATTTCCAAAACTTTTTATCCCACTGGTACAAGATACAGAAATTTATTTGTGTTTTTATCCATGTATTAATCCATGTTACTGATTAAATTTCAGTATAGGAAGTGAACTGACTCTCATTAAAACCTTTTGATATAGGCATATAAATCTTAGACTAAAAAAAGAACTACAACCAGAAGAGTCTAATAAAAATATCTATCCTTTTATGGAAGATACTTATATGATAATATCAGGTTCATCTACATGGAAGCCAGACCAGGAAACATGTAAATCCATGGCAGCGTATTTTGTAATCAGCTGTAATATTTCCTCATTTCTGTCATGTCTACTCAAAGTTTTTCTGTCAGCCTTAAGAACTTAGTTTCAGGACAGGTGAAAAGTTATATAAATTTATTTTGGAAAAAAATAATCACGAGACTGATTGTGTGATCTCAAATTGTGGTTGGATCTTCTTGCAAGGACGATCTCTGCAGGAAACTTTTCTCATCTAACTGACATCACGTTTGGCCATGGGAATTACTTTTGCCAATTAAACGTGAATGGAAACAATGACACTTCTGAGCAAATGTTTCAAAGGCATCTCCTAGATCCACCATCATTCTTCTTTCTGTCTTATTCAAGACAGAAGCTGAGCCTTCCCCTGGGTAGCAGAATGGTGAACACATGGAGCAGAGCTGCAATGAGTGTTAATGAGAAAGAGAAAAAACCTTTCTTTGTTGTAGCCATTGAGATGTTGGGGTGATTTGTTATTGTAGTGTAGCATATTGAAAGCAAATGGATACAGATAAGCTCATGAAAGGAAGATGTGAATAGTTCTGAACTTCAAGTTTAATAAGGTAAGATATTATTAGAACTAATTGCAATGAGGATATTATGTGATATAGAAATTGCAGAATAACCCTTTATACTCTTTCATCACTGAGATTATTTCATTGAAATATCTTGGCATATAGGTAATGTAAAAGTATTAAGACAGAAAGTCATAATTCTACTTTTACCTCCCAATAGATGAGAGCAAGTGAGAAGTAATTTGTTTGCATTTTTCAGAGGTACACTTAGCATCTGTTGATTGAATTATTAACATGCCCACTGAATCAGCGTGTTGCTGCTTCTTTTCCTTTGGTGACAATTAAGAAGCACCAGTTTGTAGATTCTCTTTCCTCCTGTAACAGAAGTTTAATTTATTCTCTATCATTAAAAACTGCATTGCAGAGCAACACATTAAAATATTCAGCAGAGGATAATTAGGCTTCTCTGTTGTATATGCAATAATAATGCTTGAAACCACTTCAAAATTAGGTAGGTAAACTCAGTCTAGAGGAAAACAAACTTCATTGTCTTAACAGCTAATTCAGACAACCAAGAGATGCACAGCCCCCTGTAGATACTTTTGTTTTCTCCTAACTCTATTTCTCAGTCTTCTAATTAATAACAGAATCCAAACTACATAATTTTCTTTGTCTGAGATAGAAATTTCCCCAATGGCTCTTAGTGAAGGGGCAGAAAAATCAGCAATGATCCAGAAAATCTAATAGCAGATTTTGCCATTAAAAAAAAAACAGAATTTCAATTCAGTAATTAATGTTGTTACTTAAAAGCCAGGGACATTAAGGCATCAAAACTAAGAGGCCCAGAACAAAGTTTCTCCAATGACTTCAAAATATTTTGATTAACTAGTCTCTGCCTGGTTTTTAAAAAAAGACAGTACTTGGAACAAAAGACAAAATTTAATCCTGTTGCCAGCTAATCTTTTTTCCCCCTCATTTAGTGGTAAATTAACCTCCTGACTATTTTATTTCCAAGGCACAAATATAATTTGACTCAGCTGAAGTTTTATAGTTTGGTAGCAAACTAGATAAATTTTAAATGCGTACTTGTACAAATGTTATGCTCTTTGAAGGTTTTGGATCCTAGTACCTTACACTTAGCTGGACTTCCTGTAGAGAGAGGAAATTTTTTCTCCCTCCAAACAATTTACAAAGGCCAAAGGTTTCCAGGGAAAAATAAAAGAAAACTGAAGAAAAGCTGATCTTTTGCACAACCCTAATGGAGTACAGAAAAAAAAAAGTTTAGAACAGAACTGAAAATCCATGAAATGTTCTGTGTCCCAGAGGATAACAATGGCTAGTCTTGAATGCTCAACAGATTTTCCATTACAATTTTTTAGGGATGAGTATTTTATCTTAATAGTAAAATAGTTCTTTGTGTTCCTGTGACTCTCATTAAGATACTCAGAGAAAACACTTATTCACTGTCTTTATCCTCCTTAGGTAGAAAAGTCTGGATTTAAGTGTTTTTTGTTTGTTTGTTTGTTTTATAGTCATTTTCCATAGTCAGGAAGTCATCATAAATCCCCATGAACCCTTACTAGAATTTTTAAAAAGATTATAATGTCTTGCTTTAGATGGAGAATTTCTGGGAAAATATTATTTCAGTAAGACTAGATCAAGCAAAAAGAGGATCTCAGATTTTATGACAGTTTTCATAAATAATCCCAAAGAATATAATTCTTAACTTCTAGTTCATTAATAAGAAATCGTATGTTTTCAACGAATGTAAAAGATTTTAAAACTAGACAAAACTGAATAGTATTTTTTGTAAAATTTTAATAAAAAACATTGCCTTCAAAAGAAGAAATAGTTTTCATACATCATTGTGAAAGGAAAAAGCCCAACACTTTTAAACATAAGCATACTCATCATGTAAAATAGTGTGGCTTCACACTATATTCATGCATAGCTTGAAACATAGCTAACTATGAAAGTTGTCTCTTTGAGCAAAAAGTATAGTTCCCATTTTCAAAATAGCCAAATGACTCTCTAAAACCATCATTTAAAAAGTAACAGCAAATTAATATTCTATGTCAAGATATTTAATGTGTTATAGTCAAGATCCAAATCTAATATCCTTCCTAATGTATTGCATAGAAAAGAATAGTATACACATTTTCATATAGGTACTCATATGTAGATATGTTAAATTATAATTTGTTAAGTAAGAAAAGCCCAAACTCACCTTTTCATAAATAGTATATGCCAGTAATGCTTCTTAAAAGAGTTTCATGTAAACAATAATAGAGGACAATGTGTTGCCTGATGAAACTAACTGAACATTGGAAAGTTATTTTATCAGATAAAATAAGATTGTAGGGGGAGGTGTGGTGTTCCCTGGTGACTCATTGGTAAAGAATCCACCTGCCAATGCAGGAGACTCAGGTTCCATCCCTGGTCCAGGAAGATCCCCTACTCCAGTATTCTTTCCAAGAGAACCCCATGGAGCCTGGCTGACCACAGTCCATGAGGTCACAGAGAGTTGGACACAACTTAGAGACTGAAAAACAACCACCACCACAACAGGAGGAGGAGGTGTAAGAGAAGATCCTTAGCACAAGTTGGTCAGTTGGTCTTAAAGCAATTAGGATTGATTTGCAACATTTCTGAAAACATGAAGTAATTTCCCCTTGTGATATTTTCCTTCATTAAGGGATATTGTATAGAATAATGACCTACCAAATCCTCTGAGAATTCAGCAGTTAGGGATATCAGGGTTTGGAGGAAGCGTGGGTTGCTTGTGTTTGTAGCCATCAGGAGTTTAGTTGTCACTTTTGAAGAAAGATGAGTAATTCATATCCCATTGCTTTCATCATTCCCTTTCTATATACTTTCAACAATGGGCATTCTGTATGGACGGAGTGAAGGGAATCAAGACTGAGAAGTTTCCAGGGAATTACATGCACCAGGTTCTTAGTAGTTTCCTACTTTCCTAGGATCCTGTGTGGAATAAGATAAATCACACTCCTGAATCAGTTTCCAAATGTATATGTTTACCTTCTGACATTCTTTTTTAAAAATATTTGATTGTTTCAAGTCTTAGATGCAGCACGTGGCATTTTCATTGCATCTTGTGGGATCTTTGTGGTACATGGATTCTCTAGTGGTGCTGCACAGGCTTAGCTGCTCTGCAACACATGGGATCTTAGTTTCCTGCCCACAGACTGGAACCGGGTCCCTTGCATTGCAAGGTGAATTCTTAACCATTGGACCATCAGGGAAGTCCCACCTTCATTCTATTTCAATCATTCATTTATTTAACACACTTCTATTCAGCACCTTGTTTATGAAGGAGACAAAGATGAATAAGAAAGAGATTCTCCTCTGTATATCTTAGAGTCTAGAGACGCTGCACGTCTCTGAGTCAAGGAAGAGTTTTGGGCATGTGAAAAAATGAAAGAGGACACTGCATTTGTTTCCTGTTGCTGCTATAATAAATAGGTCCTGTGCCAGCATTATTTCCTATTGCTGCTGTAACAAATAACCATAAGAATAGGAGTCTAACATAAGTTAATTATCATACATTTAATGGACGTCAGAAATCCATAATCAGTTTCCTTTGGCTGAAATCAAGACGGCAGCTGACCTGTGTTACTGTTTTAAGTTTTGAAGGAGAATCCATTTCCTTGTTTTTTGCAGTCCCTAGAGGCCTCAGAATCCTTGGCTTGTAGCCCTTTCTGCCATCTGTATATCTGGCATCATGGCATCTTTTCTCCTCTCTGGCCCCTGTGTCCAACTTTACATCTTTTCCCTCTGACTTGATTCTCCCGCCTCCTTCCTATAAGGATATATGTGATTACATTGGGACCAACTGGATAATGTAAAATAAACTCCTATCTTGGGCTTCCTAGGTGACACAAATGTAAAGAACCTGCCTGCCAATGCTAGAGATGCAAGACTCGGGTTCTATCCCTGAGTTGGGAAGGAGGGCATGGCAACCCACTCCAGTATTCTTGCATGGAGAATTCCATGGACAGAGGAGCCTGGTGGGCTGCAGTCTATGGGGTTGTGAAGAGTCAGACATGACTGAAGTGACTTAACACACACACACATTCTCCTATCTCTGGATCCTTAACTTGACCATGTTGGTAAAATTTCATTTGTATGTAAGGTAATGTACTCCCAGTTTCCCGGGATAGAATGTAGACATCTTTGGGGACCACTCTTCAGTGACCAATGGCCTGAGATTGAGGAGAGAACATTGCAAATAGAGGTTGGTGACTGAGGCAAGGATCAGTTCTTCTAAACTGGACTCCTGTATAAAGTCTGGATTTATTATTAACAACATGAGGAGTCCTTGAAGTTTTTCTTTTTAATCAAGAAATTTATGTTGCCTAATGTATGTCACCTGTTCTGCGGACAATGGATGGGAGTGAAGCAAGAATAAACATAAAGGCTTACTTGTTTTCTCTATTTTCATATATCCCTTTGGAAAATCAAATAAGTAGCAATTAGACTGGTGTTTGTGAGGTAAAATATTTTACAAACTTAGTTCACTGTAAAAAGGGGCATTGACTTTTAGCCTCTATACTAGAAAAGTTATTAACTGTGAAATTTGGGAAATTAAGGGCATACTACACATTAGATTTTACGTGAGCTTAGAGTTTAGTGATAAACTCACAGAAAATGCATGGGTTGCTGCACACAGTTAATTGAAAAAAAAAAAAGTTCCAACATTATGTAACTCAAAGCAATTACTCTAAGATATCATAGTCACAGCAGTAGTTCTTCACCATCATTAAAATTACCTCTTTAATTTGAATATTGTTCCACTCTCATTACTTACTTGAATGCTTATAAAGTTTTGAAATGCCCTCTTAATACTTCACTTGGTTTTGTGATGAAATATAGTCATACCACAGGTTGACAATCCCAAATATCTAGGTCATGTAATTTCTTCCTGGGATATCTTTGGAAGGTACTTTGCCTGAAATTCAGACATCCTATGAATCCTTGATATTGTTCTCAATGATCATCACATCCAGATCCTGAGAAATAGCCCTGCTAGGCAGATCTTGTGTTACAAACTTGATGTGGCTCCTGTTATTTCAAACCAGCATCTCTGCACACCTGCAACAATTCTGGCAACAAAGGAACACGACAAAAAATTCTTCTGCGAGTCTTGATGTATCTGAAGCAGTATATACTTCGTTATGTACTGCACGTGACCTGGTTAATGTGGGCACTCATTCCTCAATGAATGTGCATCCACATAGTACATCTATGTCCATAAGTAAATACCTGCAAATCTAAATGGTATTTAGAAATAACATAAAGAAGAATAACACTGAAGAATTGATGTGCCTAAACTCTGGTGCTACAGAAGACTTTTGAGAGTCCCTTGGACAGCAAGGAGATCAAACCAGTCAATCTTCAAAGAAATCAACCCTGAATATTCATTGGAAAGACTGATGCTGAAGTTGAAGCTACAATACTGTGGCCACCTGATGGGATGAGCCGATTCATTGGGAAAGACCCTGATGCTGGGAAAGATTGAGAGCAGGAGGAGAAGCAGATTACAGAGGATGACATGGTTGGATGGCATCACTGACTCATGAACATGAGTTTGAGCAAACTGCACGAGATAGTGAAGGACAGGGAAGCCTGGTGTACTGCAGTCTATGGGGTTACAAAGAGTCAGACATGACTGAGAGACTGAACAACAACACAATTACAAAAAGAAATCTAGGTATGAACGTGAGCAATCTGAGTGTGTTAGGACAACCTTTCTTTCATCAACTGTTAAGAAAATCACAACAGTTAGTTAAGAGGCCAACTAGGACTCATTTTTTGACACTTTTAAAATTTCACAAATATTAAACCTATTAATATAATTTATTTTTACTTCTCAACAAAGTTTAAGGAGCTCACGCAGGAAGAGGGGTGGTGAGAATTACTCAGCTTCTCTTGGTCACCAGTCTTTACCTAGTGATTAAATAGTCTGGCTCCAACCACCCAGCTCATTGTTTTTTTTACCCACAGTGTGAAAGAAAAATCATCTCTGTGCCAACCCCACATCATATAAAACCCTAACAATGTGTTGAGTGTGACTTAAGAGCCCATAATGTATTTTTCATGAAGGTAAGGAAAATCCATTAAAGAGATTAATTTGTGTTTGGAGAACCTACCTCTCTTCAGTCAAAAGTATTTGTTCTGTTCACTGTGGTTTTCTGATATGCTGTGATAGTTCAGAATCCAGTGATGACATTGCATCATTGCATCTTCCACAGATGGATGTTTTATAAAGTATTTAAACAGCTATTTCTCAAAGGGGATTATTGACTTGTTGCTAAACTTTCTTTTTTTGGTAATTATTATACTCTAAGGTTTTTAAAAAGGGCTATTTTTTCAGGAACATTCATGTTGTAAGAAGCTGCTCTTTTACACTCAAGTAATGTTTATTTGCTGCCACTCTAATAGAATTTTCTACAGAGAAAATTGTAATGTTTATAATGCATTTTAATTGATTAGTAACAACATAGATTTAGCCATTTTGATACAAAATGCAAATCATAGGTTGAGTTGAATTCTGTAGTTAAGAAATTTGAAGTAATAAAAAGCAGCCTTCATGTTATAAATAAAGTCACACAAACTCATTACAAGGAGGTGTGATCTGAAGAAAGGGAGCAGAGGGCATGGTTTTTATCCTTACACCACCTCAAGCTCAGTGATTTATATCTGCAGTGATTCTCAACTTAGCTCCCTGGAACTGCCTGAAGCACTTAGAAAATATACATGTCTAGGTCCTACCCTTACAGTGTTTCATCTAACTGGTTTGAAGTCTGAGGATCAATTGTTGTCCAAGTTATTCAGGTGATCCTAATATTCAGCCAAAGTTAAGAACCATTAGGCTAATGGAAGAATGGTGTTTTGTTACTTAGTTGCCAATGTCGTGTCTAGCTCTTTGAGATCTTGTGGATTGGAGCCCACCCAGTTCCTCTGTCCACGGGTTCTTCCCAAGCAAGAATACTGGCGTGGGTTGCCATTTCCTTCTCCAGGGGATCTTCCTAGTTCAGGGATCAAACCTGGGTCTCCTGCATTAGCAGGCAGATTCTTTACCACTGAGCTAGCTGGGAAGCCCCTAAAGGAAGAATAAAAGATCTAAAAGTGGAATGCCCTTGTGAGAAATGGGCAGAAAGAATAGAAGGAAGCAAATTTTATTTTTTTCTTCAAATACGTCCATCGAGCAGCCTGGGTTTATGTTTTCTTTCCACCTGGGACTCTTCTAATTATAAAGCATTTCCATTGAATTGCAAACCAGGAATGAAAGTCTCTGAGACATGAGGTCTTCATCAGGTGTAGGTGCTTTTGTCTGCAGCTGTAGCTGCTATATGTTGCACAAGAGGATTTCTGCACAAGGACACATACCTGGTGATGAAACCTAGCCTGTGCTCCCTTCTTCAAGGAGTCCTACCCAATGTGGGAAGAATGAGCTTTTCCTAATGAATACAAAGGTGCTGCCCCGGATAGTGGCAGTGCTGGAAGAGATGAAAGATTCATGTTGGATATTAGATGATTGGGTTAGCTGGGAGACCGTACCCTTCACCAATCTATAGGCAGCCTCAAGAGAGGAAGGAGCAGCCTCAAAGAAAATAGCAGATCCAGCCTGACATTGGACACCCATTCAGCAGCCATATTCCACTGGACCCAGAAGCCATAGTAGGCAGAGCAAGAACTGTGCAGTCAAAGCAAGAAAAGAAAGGCACTCAAATTCAGTGCTCTGTGACAACCTAGAGGCGTGGGATGGGCTGGAAGGTGGGAGGGAGCTTCAGGAGGGATAGGACATATGTATATCTATGGCTGATTCATGTTGATATATGGTGGAAACCAACCCAATACTGTAAAGCAATTATCCTCCAATTAAAAATAAATAAATTAAAAGAGAAAACAAATGCACTCAAGGAAACTCTCATCTTCAGAGACAGCATAAGCCAAGACTTGATGCCATCAGGAGGGATACAGCTGTAATAATTATCCTTTGATATATGAGTAATAAATTTCATGTTTAAGAGACAGATGTTGGGGAGAGTTAATTTTGCTCTGGGTAAACTCATACAGTAGAAAAGTGATCCTACAGGGTTCTGACAGAAAAGATTAGGTTAGATACATAGAAGACTGCAGGAAGTAAAGAAACACACACACAATGACAATGAAACACACACCACACCTTCAACATCTCACAGAATAAGTACATATTTATTTTATTAGACTTCTGGGATGTTCCAAACAAGCCATGTTTGAAACATAGGGAGGAAGAATGATAAGACAGCAGAATAATTGAGGATATGGGGCCTAGAGTCAGACTAAAGAGGATTTTAATTCTGCATGCCCTTTAGGAAATTACTTAACTTCTTACACCCTAGTTTCCTCGATCCAGGAAAAAAAGGTTGGTTGCTGTGAGGGTTAAATGAGATGATCCATGTAAAAAGCTAAGCTCAGAGCTTTGAACATGTTTAATACTTAATAACAGTTATCATGTTTTTAATTAATCAGCTCACAATCTTAGCTCAGCAAATGAGTAAACACCTTGACATTAATTCTTTGCCAACATATTATGAAATGTTTTAGAATTGTCCTCATTACAAAGTAGTGTTCTCCACTAAGGGAGTTCTTCCTTTAAAAAATTTTGCAGTTAAGTAAAATCATAAGCTTGGAGAGAGACAGGTTTCTGAAATACTGGCATGGGGCCTGGAATTTTTAAAAAATAATAATTCTTATCACCTTTTCAATCATCTGAGCCACTACAATCACCACCAAAACACTTCTTTGTTACCATAGAGACCCATAGAGATATTCATATATTAAATAACAAACAATAATAGAATTCTTCTATTCTGCTCCACAAGAATAGAAGTTAGAATGAGACATTCCTATTTAAATTTCTGAATTAGATTTCTTTTTGCCAGAAAATGGCCATGAAGGAGATTTGATTTGAATGTATGGAGGATTCTGCAAGTTTAATTATAAAGCAAATTTTGGTATTTGAAATATAGTAAAGTCAGTACGCTGAATAAGTTGGTCTCATTGAATAAGCTGGTCTCATTGGGTGTAACCAGAAATTATACTTTTTTCTATAATGATCCTCTACCTAGCTATTCTGTAAGGGGGTGATACTTGCCCACCTTTTTAAACACAATTAAGAAATTTTTCTGAACTTCCCAGTAAGATTCTTCCTAAAATATATATTTATGTATACTAACAGAGAAGGCAATGGCACCCCACTCCAGTATTCTTGCCTGGAAAATCCCATGGATGGAGGAGCCTGGAAGGCTTCAGTCTATGGGGTTGCTGAGGGTCGGATACGACTGAATGTCTTCCGTTTCACTTTTCACTTTCCTGCATTGGAGAAGGAAATGGCAACCCACTCCAGTGTTCTTGCCTGGAGAATCCCAGGGACGGGGGAGCCTGGTGGGCTGCCATCTGTGGGGTTACACAGAGTCGGACACAACTGAAGTGACTCAGCAGCAGCATGTATACTAAAACAATAAAAGACCCTTCAAAGACATAATCTAAAAATTAAACTAACAAAAGCAGGATAAATATTCTTGGTTTATATTTATGTACTTGTCAATTTTGTTGGCACTATGAAATCTAATTAAGCTTTTGAACTTTTTTTTCCCTCAGTCACATTTTTTATTGTTATTATAAACTTCTGCCTCTATATTGGGCTTTTGTAGCTCTGTGGAGTTTTCCTTTTTTCCTTTCTTCTTCCTTTTTTTTTTCTTTCTTCTTTTTTCTTTTTCTAATTTTAACTTTTAATTATTTTAAAACTATTATTTTTTTTTTACATTGATTCCTTTGCTTTTCCTACTGTTCTTTCCCCCTTGCAGCCAATCTTTAATGTATATAAATCTTCTTTATCTACCTCTATTTAACTTTGCATATCTATTCTTTCTTTCTTTTCTTTCTTTCCTTTCCTCTCAACATATTTGTTAGTTTTGTTTTCATTGCTTTATTACCCACTTGGCACCTTGCTTTAGCTTTGTTTTCGTTTGTGTTTTAGTTATTTTTATTCTTAACTGGTAAATATAAATTTTTTATTTCTTTTGTTCACTATGTCAATCTACTGTACTTTAATTTTGTTGGACTGTTTTGATTTTGCTATGTGTATATATGTATATGTGTATATTCTATTATTTTAATTATTATTTGCCTGATTTTGTAACTGCCATTTGTTCTGGGGTTCATCTTTGTTTTCTCATTTTTGGGTATTTGTTTTAATCTCACTTCATGCCATACCAAACCACTTGCAAAATCTTCATTCCTGAC